>NW_010340795.1:87881-92337 GCF_000700745.2 Antrostomus carolinensis | reverse complement strand
AAACCCCTCTCCTTTTAGTTGCCCATTCGGGTGGCAAAACCATTCTTCACTTCAACCCTGCAATCGTGCTCCAGCCTGCCGAGCTGCTGGAAAAATGAGCATTGAGCAGGTGTCACATTCTGTCCTTTTATCTTTGGCTTTTAAAAGACAGACACAATTATGGGCAAATCAGTGTAGTGTGGCGGCTGATTAGGTCTCTTTTCAAAGAATTATTTGCACAAGGCTCTGTGTGCAGACCGGCCAGAGCTATCAGCTCATCTACAGAAACAGTATTGTGTCTGCTCTACCTTCTAGAGACCCACAGAAACATAAGCAGAGAAGAGAAACTATTAACTCCTCACCCTCCACGACAAGCAAAGCAACACTGAATTGTCTGACAAGCTCTCACTGGTGCAAACTTTCAATGGTTTATGTAAGTTGATATCACATGTGTATGTTTGATACACATCAGTGGAATGACTAAGAAATGAAGAGAGGTTGTAAACCATAGGAAGTTGACAAAGTTCACAAAATTGAAGCTAAAAGTCTTCAAAATTCAATGTATGGAAAGACTTCATGGCTTCCTTAGTCACACCTCTGAAATCATGTATCACTCTGTGGATTTACATGTGAAGTGATACTTACTGCACCTTGTTTCCTCCTACAAACCTTGAACAAAAAATCCTACCAAACCCCATCACCTCCTTACCTGCAGGGACCAGATGTTTAAGTTTACAAATAAATCCACGGATTTACATTAGCTAGGGATCTGGGAAAAGGTATTTCATGGAGTTTTTATTTGGTGGTGCTGGAAAATAGAGTTTGAAGGGTTTTTTTAATTAAGAAACAAAAAAAAAAGAAAAAAGAGAAAAATAGCTTTTGCTGTTTAGAACAGATCCAAGAAATGAAGCTACTCATTTCATATGAAAAGGCAGTTTTCCTTGCAGTCTTAATACAAAGACAGAGGGTGCATGCCAAGGGATCTTGGTTGCCACCCCAGTCCCAGAAGCAGTTCTGCCAGAGGAATAGCCCTGGGAGGGCAATATTAAAAACTGTCTCCTGCTGCCATCTCCATCCTTACTGCTATTTGGATGAGTATAGCCTCCAAACTATAGGTATGGGATATGCCTCTTCAATGCCAACTTATCACCCTTACATCTAAACCCAGAGAGGTTTTATTAACCTCATAATGTAAAATAGGAGAGGAGAGAGGATCATTTTGTCCTGATCCTTTCTAAACTCCTAAAGAAGTAAAAGTTTTCAGTGCAAGGGAATTGTTTTCCTGAAATTTTCAAGTCTCTAGCAAGAGTTTGGGCTATGCTTTTCCATAAATATTTTTGAAGCACAAGAGTGAAGAAAAGCTTCTGAATTGGTTGGAAAGTATATAAAGCAAACAGTGACACATAATGGAAACTGTTCCCAAGAACATATGCGTTTTCGGCAAGTACAGGACATTGGGAGATAACCACTCTATTAGGTGGTTTGTCTTTTCCAGGATTAATTTGTGAAAAAGTCTATCTCTTACACACTTGCAATCCAAACAAAAGAACAAATTAAAAGAACTGAGCACACAAACCATGCTGGGCAATAGAGCATCCCAGCCAAATGCTGCTGATAATCTATATTCATATTGTATCACATGAACTGACCCAGAATTAACTATGGCTGCCCTCTCCTGGAAAACTCTCTAAAACAACTGAAGTTCTCTCTCATCCATTTCCATTAATAGCATTAGCATGCTTAGTGGCAAGACCACAGGAGAACATGACAGCTGGATAAACAGCTACGAGGAAGCAGTAACAAGTGACAATAGAATCGAACTATTTTTCCATTAAGGTCCTGAAGAGATACCGTAGTCCCCCTTGTAAATCAGGGTATACAACTGAGCTCACTCAGAGACTGCAAACTAGGTTGCTCCTGGCTTAAAGTTTCAGAACGGATGTCAAATGTCAGGATGGGAGTAAGAAAAAACAACTTGCAGTCACTTCCTAGAAGATATTAATATTCAGAGACCTGACCATGAGCTTTAGGAAACTTCCATTGAAGTTTGTGAATCTTAGTTCCCTTTGAGGTTCATGGGTCAAACACTTGCAACACAAGTCACAGAATCACAGAATCACAGAATATTAGGGATTGGAAGGGACCTCAAAAGATCATCTAGTCCAACCCCCCTGCTGGAGCAGGAACCTAAATGAAATTACACAGGAAGGCGTCCAGGTGGGTCTTGAATGTCTCCAGAGAAGGAGACTCCAGAACCTCCTGGGGCAGCCTGTCCCAGTGCTCTGTCACCCTCACCATAAAGAAAGTCCATGTGCTCCAAGAGGGGATTCCAAGGGAGGATGGGGCATGGAGAAGATAGATTGCCACTTGCACTGCATGCGTGGGGAGAAGCAGAAGACATCCAGCCTGACCCTACATAGGTGATTCAAAGAAGAGATGATTTCAAGGATGGGAGAAAGTGTGTCTAGTCTTCATAGATGTTAATATGAGCCAATAAAATGTCCTGACTCAGTATCAGATGTTACTGCTTCAATACAGTATCAGTGCAGGTAGCTTCAGTCTCCTGTCTGTAGCTATATAATCCTCTATTAATAGACCATTCATGGGCCTTTCCTCTGAAGAGATTTCTTGCTTGAATCCACTCAATATGAATCTCTTAAAATCCTTTCTTGAGAAATGACAGACATCATAAAATGGTAATTTGGGAAGATCACTGACCAAATCCCAGTTATTACTTCTTCCATAGAGGTATCACTGAGGTTCCTGAGCCATATCTAGTGACAAAAGCACATGGTTACATGCTAATATGGTAGAAGCAGGATGAGATTTCATTAGATTGAGATTTCAAATTAGTTGATAGAGTATCTCTGATCAAAACAAACAAAACAAAAATCAGAGGTGAAAAATTACTCACCTTCATGAGAGGTTTGACTCTGAAGGGATTCTAAAAATAGTATCAATCTTAAACATCTCAGAGCAGGATAAACTGCGCTAAAGTAAAGGATCTAATTCAAGACTATAAAAAGCATTGAAAATCTATAAATTTAAGTTTGAGCATTTGAGAAACTCAGTAGTACATACCTACAGATGTAGAACTTTGCTATCTTTTCTTCCCTGTTTTCCTCTCTCTCCATATTGTTCCTGACCTTTTCTTAATGTTTCTTGCATTTGCCTCTGACAGCAACCACACTGTATCAAGCACTGTATGAAAACAGGCAAAATCTCTGTCCTTAAATAATCACTTTGTCATGTAATGAGCAGTGAAATCACCATGTATGCAAAGAGCCCTTTCAGATGCCACATTCAATTTGCCTCAATGAAAAGTAGCCGTAATAGAAAGCAGATGCTCCACAAGTCTGCCAGCTGTTGAAGTGACATGCAGATGTTGAGCACATTGAGCTCCAAACATTTGACCTTTCAGTACAAAAAGAACTCACTCCCTGACTTAAAAAATGCTGAGCCAAAGTCTTTGTTCCATAAAATGCAATTAAAATTAACATTAGTCTCAGGTTTCTTACACAAGTACAGAAGCAACAAACCCACAAAACAAAACACTGAAAATTTACAGAAAAACAGTGGAGAATTGTCTTTGACAGGAAGGCTCAATTCCAGTTGTCTTTAATGAGCTGAATCATACAAAACCCAACTGTAGCATCCATCCTCTTGTTTTCCCAATTTTATTTGTAGCTAGGCTCCATTTTTACATTCTGGAGCATGGCAGCCTCAAGTAAAAAAAGCTTCGTAAGAGCAAAGGTCCCTTCCTCTAACACTTTTCTTTGATATCTAGTTTAAATTAGTATCACTATCTTCCTTCTAAAAAAAATTGGATAAAAAACTAATAAAATTGTTAATTACTTGAAAACCAGGCAAGCTTGACCCACTCGTACTTAATTTAAGTATTTGTCTAAGAAAAGAAGGCAGTATCTGCCACAGTGTGCCAACACTTGCTATTAAAAACAATTAAAAATCAACTTCTTAAAGGGGGACGCTAGGTGGAATTGAATATTCTTTCACATCAAAGAACAACTACCAGTAAAGATCAACAGGAGATCCATTATCACTTAAAAGTTTTATTTATTTTTTAACATCTCAAAGTCATTCAGCAGAATGGACTGCTGTCTTTACCATCCCAAAGCACCTCATTAAACGAGTGAGTTTATCAAGTATATTCTGCTAATGAGAAAACATGATTTTAAAAGTTCATAGAAGTGAGAATGAGGAAAAGATTTAACAGAGCAGTCAACCTCTTTCCAGCCTGGGAACACGCTTGTGGTTCATAAAATGCAAACTGTAGTTTGGTGAACAAAATTTAAGCTGTAGTTATGTCTTCTGTGAGCACTCAGTAATTAACCTGGTCAAAAACTCACGGGGATACTTTCTGATAGGGATTCACGGGAATAACTTCTACTAAATTTTTGTTCTGCCCACATTTTGATGGTCTAGAAAGGAAGGGTCTTCCAGCTTTATGACATGTAAG
>NW_010340795.1:80159-87855 GCF_000700745.2 Antrostomus carolinensis | reverse complement strand
CTTTCTGTATGTCTTTGGCATTTGGGCCTCCTTCATTTATTTAAAATTTGATATGAGGACCTTGCTGAACTCAGGATATGTATAATTATCCATGTATATATCCACTAGGTTTATAGAGAAATACTTATAATCACTCACTCCAGGTGTCAAGTTCATAGTTAAGATAGTTCATTGATTTACTATTATTTGCTAGTAGCAATATACACATACATCTACATAATACACTTTTTACCATGTCAGCCTCCTTTGCCCATTGACCCACCCATTTGAGAATCGTTGCCACATTCCAAATCTTGGGCATTTTTATATATGTCTTGTCCACCCCTGTCCACATCTCACTGAGTAAAGAATTTCCTTCAAATTATGCCTGTCCAGAAGGACTCCATCCTCTTCCAGTAACAGCTCTTCTATGCCTAAAAGTATGAGGTCTAGTTATATCTGGAATATTTCTACTTGACATTGAGGTGGAAAAAAGGCTACGTATGCTCAGTCAGATTTTCCCCTGCAAATGCAGGAGTATTTTACACATATACTTTCTTGTGCGTTGTGAATCCATGGAATCATGACAATCCCAACAATAAATCTAAATATTTGAAAGAAATCATGGCAAAATTACTTTGGAAAATCCATCTGAGATCAGCACAACGTTCATTTTCTTGTAGCCCACTGACATACTGACATTTGTGTCCAGAGCAGCGCAACAAAGTTGATGAAGGGGCTGGAGAACAAGTCTTACGACGAGCAGCTGAGGGAATTGGGGTTGTTTAGTCTGGAGAAAAGGAGGCTGAGGGAAGACCTTATCACTCTCTACAATTACCTGAAAGGAGGGTGTAGCAAGGTGGGTGTTCATCTCTTCTCCCAAGTAAGAAGTGATAGGACAAGAGTAAATGGCCTCAAGTTGCACCAGGGGAGGTTCAGACTGGATATCAGGAAAAATTTCTTCACTGAAAGGGTCATTAGACACTGGAAAGAGCTGCCCAGGGAAGTGGTTGAGTCACCATCCCTGGAGGTTACTTAAAAGATGGGTAGATGAGGTGCTCAGAGATATGGTTTAGTAGTGGACAGATATAGTTGGACTTGATGATCTCAAAGGTCTTTTGCAACCAAATGATTCTATGATTCTATGATATTTACACAAATCTTTGCTCAGTTATCTGATCTGCCTGTTAATAACACCAAGCAACAATTTACCTCACCTAGACTTATCATCCTATCAAAACACTCCTAAATACTCGAATCCTGTATGAGAATATGCATTGTGTGGGACTGGAAACTGTAATCTTCTCCTGGATCATTTGCAAGCACAGCTCTTTATTGCTTGGCCATAGTGTAAATTGCCATCAAAGCCAGCAAACATCATTTCCCTGACTGCCCGCTCCACGAGCCCTGGGCAGAATAAAAATATGAAACAGACTGTATTGAGAGCCCTGGGAAACCACCTGCCATCTTTGGCTCTGACAGCTGAGCAATTTCTGCTGGGCAGTCATATGAATGGCCTTTCTGTTGAGATTTCCAAGGGAGAACAATACAGCTGTTAATTAATAAAATATTTCAAGTTTGTCTGCCAGTTGTTTATACCAATGAGCAGAGCCAGCATTATGATCATTGCTTTTCAAGTTACCGTACCACCTGTAGAAAGAGACCTGCAGCAAAGAAGATAATGATGATATGAAATGAGTCCTAATGCTTCTGAAATGGTTATTACTCAAAAAGATTGCTCAAGTTAGGAGGAGATTAAAATTATTTTCTTCTCCAAATACTCATTTTTTTTTTACTTGTCTGGTTGTTTTATCTTTTATTTATCTTCTTTGTCTTCACTACACCAATGTCACAGGTCTGTTTGTTAAATTGGCAGCACCCCAATGGATGCCACAGAAATGGTTCTCTACTTAAAGCTTGTACTGCATATCCAACATACCAAAAATCAGTGGTCACTACACGTTAGACAGTTAATGGGCTCAAAGGAAAAGATTCAAAAGAGTTTAATCAATGTGGCAAAACAGACTGGTTTTATTTCCTGGACCATCACTCTGGTTGTATTACACTTTCTTTGGATCCTGTCCCCAACTGCCTATTCTCAAAAAATTGTAGTTGCTTCTTCTGATGGTCCTTAGACCTGTGCCCCCATCTCCATCCATGGCCATGTTCTTCCTCACACTCTGCCAAGGTTGGTCTCAAATGTCTTTCCTCTCCAGCCTTCTCCTAAAATACCAGTTATACATGTGATAGCCTTTCCAAATGAGGTAGCAATGTGACCTTAATTCCCACAACACTTTCAGCACAACACTTTTGGGGACACTATGAGAAGATAATGGCTTTGGAGTTGACCAGAAGAAATTACCTCCATTTCTTTTTCTGGCCATTGCATATATTTTTATAGAGGAGCTTCCCCAGACCTTCTCTCTCCAGGCTTGCACATTGAGCATTTTGCTCACTTATTGCACCTGCCTCAACTTTACAGGGGCAGCAGAGATCTCTGCCATATGCACATGTAGTGCTGACACCCATGGGTGCTCAGATCCTAATACATCCAGATGTTACTGCATTATACTTTCATCATGAAAATACAAGTTTCCAGTGAGACACAAACTCAGTACTTCAGAAAGGCACATCTCTCAAATGAACTATGAAAATTCACTTTTATCATATCATTGATGACATACCCATTCAAGAAATAGATATTTATTCTTCATTCTGCATTTTTTGTCTCAAAAATTATATCAGCAATGAAAACTGCCCGTCTTACTAGCTCTTTGGGTAGCAAAGCAGAGAACAGTCATAGCATTTCTCTCCCCAGCAGGTAGAGATGGAGAAAAATCAAATCTCTGGTGGCTTCTTGGCTCTGTTGGAATAAAGGTACAGATTTCTTTTGCAGTACAGTTTTCTCAGGTAATCCTATATTCAAATACAGCATACTTTCTTCTCCATAAGTTCTTTTCAGTCCCACTGAAGGAGCTGGATATAGCAAAGGAGGAGAAATAGCCAAAATTTAGATTGAAAAGAGAGGTAATCTCAAACTATAAGTCTATGATTGCTCCATGTATAGTAATTATTCTAATTTATCCAGTCTACTTGCAACTTCAAAATAGTGAGACTTTAACCATATCCTGCAGGAAATACCTCCACAGTTCAATAGATTGAACTGTGAAGGCTCCTTAAGTCTCGGTCTAAATGTTCTAATCTTCATTTTATCTCATTACTCTTAGTTATAGCCTACATTCTAGCCTGGAAATAATTCTACTCTCACATGGGGTTGGTATCCTTCTAATATGTCCAGCATCCATTACCCTCTGCCATAGTTAGATATTAGAAAAATATACTAGAACAAATTAAAATTGTCAGAAAAACCAATGAATGACAGATAATTTAAAAATAAATACAATTAGAGCAGTTAAAAATGGAGAAGGTCTATTAGATTACTGAATGCGTCCCTGAATACAGGATGTCTTAAATTAATCTGATATTAAATGTGATCTAAGCAAAAAGGCCAAGAAGAATATTGCATATCGTCTTTAACTTAGAATTTCTTGGAGTTTATACAATATGTCTTAAAACGCTAATATAGCAGCACCTAAAAGTGTGTTAATTTTTATTTCTCAAAAATCAAAATTTTTGGTTTTTGTTTTGGTTTTGGGTTTTTTTGTTTTTTTCCAGACACTGGAACAGGTTGCCCAGGGAAGTTGTGGATGTCCCCTCCCTGGAAGTGTTCAAGGCCAGGCTGGATGAGGCTTTGAGCAACCTGGTCTAGTGGAAGGTGTCCCTGCTGATGGCAGGGGGGGTGGAACTGGATGATTTTTAAGGTCCCTTCCAACCCAAACCATTCTATGATTCTATGATTTTAAGAAAATTATGCACTTTATCTTACAGCAAACTTATCCCCAGTGTGAAGATCTTGGAAAGGATTTAACTGAAGTTACCTGTCAAGCCTGCACCTTCCTTAAGCTGAGTGCAAAGGGAAATATTGCTGTGCCTGTATGCAGCCAGGTAGAACTGCTGCATCCAAACTCATCTGAGCTGCAGTTTCAACAAACACACATGGGAACGCAGTACTGGAAGAATGTTTAATTGTGTTTGTTTACCAACAGTGTTGATGCCAAGCAGCTTTGCTTGGAGAAAGAGAAAAAAAAAAAAGAAAAAAAAAAAGATGAAATTTGATTTTTAATAATACCACAACTCTGATAGGAACTCTGTTACAAGAAATATCATTTCAGGATACCAGAAGACAGATGGTCTAAATGAAACAGTAATACATCAAAATCTCAACTCTGTAAGTCTTGTGAAAACTATTTTAAAGGGAACATAAACTTAAATACATATTCCAAAATTCAGACCATGTAGCATGACTATGATCACAAGCAGCCCCACTTTAGTCAGCTTTTCTTTTAGTTTTCTTCGTGGTTCTACTTGAATTAGCTCAGGATACAAGTAATTTCATTTTTTTCAACAGAGGACTCTCAAGGAAGAACAGTAAAGTTGTTCAAAACTTTTTAAACCAATAAACCACAGTTAACCTCCAACATACGTAACATGCTTCAGTCTGTTGCAGTCTGTATTTACTTTTAAACATTTGTCTTAAGGACTGAAGAGTTGCTTTGAAAATATCAGACATCTCAGTCTGGAATGAACTCTGTTTCTTTGAATGATGTTGATTCACAAATCTAGATTCAAGAAAGCATTTTCTTGTAATGAAACTCTTCATTGTTGGGTCAATTAAAAATAGCTTCAAGAATAAATAAGGTTCCTTAGCACCTTAAACAAAGCAGGAAAAACCCCAGTCATTGCTAACCATGAGGGGAAAACCAAAGTGCCTTGTCTCTGCTAAATTACCTTGCTTTGTTTTATTACCAGGTTCTTCAGGCCCATTACATGAGAGACATTTGCTGACAGATGTAAATGACTTCAGTAAGGATGCTCTCATTCTGCTCACAAGGCACAGAAGAGGCAAGGTTGAGTTCAGGTCCTTCCATTTGCCTTGTTCCTGGAAACCTTGAGGCACGATGGGCTTCTAGCGCTGAGTTGGACCTCATGTTCTCCCTTTTGTATAAGCAGCTCATAAAAACACATTTCAGTTTCATTTCTAAACATCTAAAATGTGTAATGTAATTACTTCACCTGTCCTGAAAGATTAAAGGACAACCCACATCTAAACTGCAATACAGCAACTACAGTCTAGAGGAAACACCATTATGTTTTACTTTGTGTTTCTTCAGAACCTGGTTTAAGATGGTGATTGCTTTGGTGTTTTGGTTTTAGGACACCATGAACAGCAAGCACTTGAATAACAGTACTCTGGGTTTGTAATGAAAAACTAGTGTCTACAGCAACAATTATGACAGCCTTTACTTGGATACTGCAATGAAAGGGATCTGATGGATTCTGAATAAAGAAAAACCCTTTTATTCACGATGATAAAAGCCTACGGTGTCCAGAATATGTTTTTTAAAAAGGTTTTTTTTTTCCCAAGATATGTCTGACAGATCGTAGCTGAAAGCATGTGCCTCGAACACGAGTTCAAATGCTCACTAATCTTTGGAGAGTCAAAGGGATCAATTCATATTTCCTGACTTTTAATGCAGGGCAAATTATTTGGCGACCAACCCTTAAAACAGGTCTGACTGGCATAATTTTCATATCAATTTCAACTCTTTTGATTCTGAATTTGCACATAGCGCCCTGAGTCATGGGCTATGTTTAAGAAGATGCTTTCACTGTAGGAAAACATCCATTTTTGGGGGGGGTTTTTTGGTCACTATGAGTTAAGTAATTGTTATCTTCATACCAAGGTGAGAACTTAGAAGTCTCAAATACGTGTATGATCTTACAGACTCTGGGAAGAATCTAATTGGCAAAAACAGGTGGGAATGGCAAGGAGACCATGAAACACTGGGAAGTATCCAGCCATAAGACTGTTTTATCACAATGTATCTTAGAATCTTGCAAATATTTATTATCTTCTCTTCTGCTGGACAGCCAGGTTGAACCAGGTTTTGTAGTTTTTAAATTATTTATCTGAATTTTATCTGGAGAAAGCTAATACACAGAAGCTCTGCCATCCTATATATCAGAGTGGTTTCTGTCTGTAAGAAGCAGCATGTTTCTTGAATTTGTTCCTAATCTTTCTTAAGAGAGAAAGATGACTGAATCACATTGCCAACAGACCAAAGCAGAACTGTGCTGCTGACACGTGCCTCTTCTTCGTGCAGCGTGCAACAGCTTTCCCCCATTATTATATTGCATACATAGAATGGAATTGGCAGGCTGAAATTTTGGTGAACAGAATAAATTCACTAAGCCCTGGAAATGACAGCAATGTTTTCCATCACCTTCTGGATAAAGAAAAGATTACTCTGCTTTGGTGTCCTTCAGTAGCATTTTGTACCGTTAACCATTAGACCACAAGGACTGATAGGAGAGAAGCAGAAGGTTCGTGCCTTTCTCCTGTCTTTTTGCCTGTTTTCCAGGGGAAAGCTGCCTTTTCATTCTCCTTCTTAGCAAAATAAGTGTGTTCTGCCTGTCTGTGGCTCAGGCTTCAGAGTCATTTTTAGATGTTACATGAAGGCACTTACAATAAGCTGCTCATCAAATGAAGGGTTTAATGACTAGTATGAACAGGGTACCTAACTATCACTCCAGACTTAGAAGGCTAGCCTTTGTTTTTTCATCATCACAGCAGAGAAGTATAATCTGGTATAATTATTATTATTATTAAACACAGCTATTAACATAGAACAAAATTATCTGCTTTTCCTGACTAACCTATGGCTTCCTTTTCTCCAGTATTTTACCTGCCAATACATAAACACCACCACACACTTCATGGTCACATTTTAAGTTATACTTTCAAATTTTAAAGCTTTCTTTTAAGAATTAAATTCATTTTTAACCCTGTAGAGTTGAAAGCTCAATAAAAGTCACAAGACAAGCTGCACAGGGTCTGATCATCATGCAACAGAAAGAGTTCAAGGAAACACTGTGCTGCAAAAAGATGCCCCTTTTCACCAAAAATGCCTGGGCAGAGTGTTGCTGTGGGTTTTACATGGAAGACATGAATCCAACAAGCTGATCAGCTGCAATTGTTTTCAAGAATCTACAAATAAAACCACAATTTTCAATGGCAACACGGCATTGAGAGGTGGCAGAAGATCTTTGGTCTATGTCAACTTTGAAATGGATAATGGAAGCTTCACTCACGCCCTAATCTGATTCGTAATGATGCTTGCAGAGTGCAGAGAAACATTTAATAGAATCATAGAATCATTTTGGTTGGAAAAGACCTTTAAGATCATTGAGTCCAACCATAAACCTAACACTGCCAAGTTGACCTCTAAACCAGGTCCCTCAGAAACAGATCTACACATCTTTTAAATACTTCCAGGGATGGTGACTCCACCACTTCCCTGGGCAGCCTTTTCCAATACTCGACAACCCTTTTGGTGAAGAAATTTTTCCTAATACCCAATCTAAACCTCCCCTGGTGCAACTTGAGGCCATCTCCTCTTGTCCTATTGCTTGTTCCTTGGGAAAAGAGATCGAGACCTACCTCGCTACAATCTCCTTTCAGGTAGTTGTAATCCTGCCCCAGAAGCCAGTGTGCTGAAATGGCATGGCAAACACACAGCAGTGGTCAAAGGGAGGACCAGATCACAGCCCTGCCCCCCCCCCCCCCCAAACGGGGGTTTTTTTTTTGGCTGTTTCT
>NW_010340795.1:76614-80119 GCF_000700745.2 Antrostomus carolinensis | reverse complement strand
AGTGGGTTTTTATCTGGATATGTGTCCCATTCCGATCTTCAGATAAACGTCCCATTCCTATCCATTAAACCACAAGGTGGAAGGGAGGTGCTCTTAACACAGATAGCAGGGCAAAGAGAATATGATGTTAGATAAAGGGCAGTTTAACTATTTCTCCCATTGCTTCTGGAATTTGCTGTGAACATTAATCCTGTCAGTGCAACATCCTCACTGTTGGTGCTCTCAAATGCTGATCACCCTGTTGTTCAATTTGACTAATAAAAATGAAAGCAAGCAGCACAGCAAATGTAGCCAGTCATTCTATATTGCTCACAAGTTCCTCCAAATTAACATCTCATCTACCGTGCAATGCTTTATAATTGTACAGCATTCCAGCAGCAAAATGAGGTACTATTATTTAGAACATTTTGTAAAATTATTTTGCATCAAAATAACTGAACATTTGAAAAACATGTTTTCAGTACTTAGGTGAGTTTTATCCATCTGCCCACAAAATCCATGTAAGTCTTCATTTTTTTTTTCTTTTTTTTTTTTTTTAGCTGATCCTCACCTATACAGAAGTATTTTAGATGCAGTCTGCTATTTGCAAAATGAGACTGTGATAAGATTCAACCAAGTAGATGGCCACATTGCGGTATATTTAAAGAAGTGGGGGGAAAAAAATCACAATGTTTTACTTCCCAAATTAAGTATTTTTGCTCTTTCTCTTTAAATACCACTACTCCCATCTCCCTGATGTCCTTCAAGAGCTGCAGCGAGAAACTCAGGTTGCACAAGCACAGACTGAAGAACTCAGTTACTGAGATCCAAGGGAAATGTCACTACAAGAAAGACACTGAGGTGCTGGAGCGTGTTCAAAGACGGGCAACGAAGCTGGTGAAGGGGCTGGAGCACAAGTGTGATGAGGAGCAGCTGAGGGAACTGGGGTTGTTTAGTTTGGAGAAAAGGAGGCTGAGGGGAGACCTTCTCACTCTCTACAACTACCTGAAAGGAGGTTGTAGTAAGGTGGGTCTTGGTCTCTTCTTCCAGGTAAGAAGACAAGAGGAAATGGCCTCAAGTTGCGCCAGTGGAGGTTTAGATTGGATATTAAGAAAAGATTCTTCACGGAAAGGGTTGTGAAGCATTGGAACAGGCTTCCCAGGGAAGTGGTGGAGTCACTACTGGAGGTATTTAAAAGGTGTGTAGATGTAGTGCTCAGGGACATGGTTTAGTGGTGGACTTGACAGTGTGAGGTTAACAGTTGGAATCAGTGATCATTAAGGTCTTTTCCAACCTAAACGATTTATAATTTTATGAAACTTGTGTCCTTGGACAGCATCTCTGATGTTTCACCGTAAACACTGCCTGATCTAATTAGGAAACACTCAGCATCTTTGTGGCAATTACTAAAGAAAATAATTATGACATGACCACTGTCTTCCTTCAGATGGAAAAGTAGCAGAAAATGACAGGAAACAGAAGCCAGACAGGAGTTAATAAAACAGCCTTTGGCAAGAGAGTAGAGAAACGCCAATTGCAGGAGAAGGTACAATTTTCTTGACTGGAAAATGAGGAAAAAGTAGCACATCGCAAGCTAAAGACCAACAAGAAAAAAGTCCATTTGGTCATAAATGAGCCATAAACTCACCATAATAAAGCCCTGCTTATGCTTGCAGACAGCTGCCTATTATATGTTATTATAGGAAAAGAACCTTTAATGGGTGCCACCGTACGGTTCGTGGTTGCCCTACTGTCACACGTTTGCCCTCAAGAGATACCAAGTGACAATGCATTAACAATCCTACACCTATTCACGTTACGAATTAATTTTCTTTCAACACAGAAACAAATTTAAATCACTGAAAATACTTTGAAGTCCTCACAGGAGTTAGTCCGGTGGTTAAAACAGAGAACTAGAAAGAGAAACTCTTAATTGCAACTCCAACCTTAATCACTGATTTGCTGCAAGAATTTAATCATGCAACTTAACCGCCCTGCCTCAGTTTACTGATGTGTATAATATTAACAAGCAGCTCTGGAGTAATCAAAATATGGCAGACACTTTACAAAACAATGAAGGTGATCAGCACAGCACTTACACAACACAGAGATGCAAGCCTTAATTAATGTTTATAAAGTGCCTGAAGAACTTGGGAGAGCTGGCGCCGAGGGAATACAAAGTATCATTACATTTATTTTGCGAAGAGGTATGAATATGTGATTATAATTTTATTACCCACGCAGATTTATATGGAGGGTTTGAGCACAAAAGAAATTAAACTTTTTGAGACTTTCTCTGCAGCGCAGGTTCATTATCAGAGCAGTGCATCAAATGGAAGGAATTTAATAACATGCTCTTAAGATCAACCATGAAATCATACCCAAACCTTCACTATCTTCAAGCAATGGATAAGCAAAAAACGGTGTGACAAAGGTGTTTCAAAAGTTAGCATCACACAATCTGAGTACTTTCAGAGCATTTCATTTACCGTAGCAGCGGTAATTTCCCCTGTATTTTGATTATCTTGACATTTTCTAATCATGAGAGTTATAAATTCTAAAATGATATGGCAGGCTTGATAGGCTGCAGATTCACACCCTAAATGAAGTTACTTTTTTTATTAAATGTTAAATTGCTTTTCTCCAAAAGGAAAATTATATTTTGGTTAATTTTTGCTTTTTGAATGCTGCCATAGATTTCTTCTGATAATACAGTGGTCTGAGTGACAGCAGAGATTTTTCTTTTCAATATTCTTGGATAAATATTGACCAAAGATGCCAGTTCTGTCTTTCACCATTGAGATGAATTAGTTTGGGCACAATTACAGCAGGTTTTTTTTAAGTATAGCATCTAGTATGAGTCAAAAGTTTCTAAGATAAGCTTAGAATGTGCACAGATTTTTTTTTCCTGAGCAGCTCTAGCATTTTCAGACATTATAGCTAAGGTCTGAGATTTAGCTGGGAAGGTACAGCTGCCTGCATATTAAGCATGATACTTTTCCTGCTCAACTCAAATTCCTGTAAAATATAAGTTTTTTAAAATAACGGTTCTGTATTTGTAGTCAAGACTTTTTACCCAGAAACTCTTATGTTCCCCTTAATAAGTGGTCCCATTTCTAGCACCACAAGATACAGAAGGTCTCCCTTCCATAGATATCACGTGCAGCCTGTTACAGCTGCGAGTGCTGTAGGTCAGAACAGCCTGGTTCCTCAGGACTCCCCGAAAGCCACATGAGAAACTTAATTTAAGTGATTTAAACACTCAGGAATGGTATTGTTATGGAAAACCATGGAGATCTTCTCCTGTCACTTAATTTATGGGGGATATGAGCCAAGAGAGGCTTTCAAAAACTTTGCAAGATTTGTTGTCTCAGACCTTTGGTCAGACGAATGCATGCATGTCCAAACCCTCCTCTCCTAGCAGATACACTTTTTACTAATAATCAGAAGTCAGAAGGAGCAGTGCTGTTCCCAACTCACCATCTAGCAGCATTACATTCAATGCTCTTACTTCCATAAACAAGAT
>NW_010340795.1:29090-76592 GCF_000700745.2 Antrostomus carolinensis | reverse complement strand
TCCCTAACTCTGAAACTTCAACATGCAAGTTTTTATGGTCTTTTGACTACTGTGTCCTTTCTTAAACTGCAAAAATAATATTTGTCAGAAGAACTCAAGCAATGAGCTCACGAGGGCTGTCCAACCCAAGACAGAACAATCAACACTAGTAATTCCATGCTTTACAAAGGACGTGTATAAACACTTCCCGCCTATAATATCTCATCTCTAATAGCTGTTAACCAACGTAAGAGACAACTCCACGACTCTTTTGCTTTCAGATGGATTGATGGCACATCTGAAAGCAACTAATTAGCATGACCAGACTACCTATCTCCTAACTTCCATTCTCTTTCAGAAACTATTTGAATAATAATAATGGTCTGTCACATGGCTTCAGTTATGAATTTTAACTTTTATTGTAACTTTTGAGGAGAGAAACCTATTTGGAGAGTAACAAGCCTCACTTCTTTACAGGTACCATTTGAAAAAAATATTTTTTCATAATTATTTAATTGCTTAATATGTAGACATAAAGGATAAAAAATTGAAACATTACTGCATGTCCTGGCAAAGAAACATCCCAATATGGGATTGCAGTTCTCTGTCCTGGATCCACAACTCGTGCATTGGACAATTGGGTATAGGACTTCTCTGTTTTGACAGTTAAAATTGAAACATGAAAACACATTCCAAGGCACAAAGATTTGTAGCTTTTCAAATTACAAATGAGTTTTGGCTTTGAATCCCTTAACATGACAGGGAGGAATGTGATCACTATTATACCTAGTACCATGCATGAGATGAATTTGGATTTGAAGATCATTTTAACTCTCAGAAGGGTGTATTTGTGTACACTGAAGTCTTATTCTCTCTGCTAAAATGGTAAACAAAGAAGGTGCAGATGTCAAGTGGATAACCAGGACTGAGGTCTCCAGCCCTTATTCAGAAGACATCACTTCAGAAATCTGCACTGAATACCAACTGACTGCTTAAGCCAAGATTAACACACTGATACCAATGCCGAGTGTCACTCAGGCCCTTTTAGTAAAAAACATCTGAAATATTCTTCCTTAGCCATCTCTTTCCAGAGATCCTAGGTTTAGTCAGGCTGACCTACAACCCCTCCAGAAAGTCAATGTACTAACAAGTGTATTACTTCTATCCATCCATACATCTCCCCAAGCATCTTCTCAAAAAAAAGAGGTCACATTACAAAGTCTTCCTTGTTTGCAGAACTCATTCTTCCTGCAGTGACCAAGCTCTTTGTTTAGACACATACAGAGTTTCTCTCAAAATACAGCTATCTCAGCAAGCAAACAGCAAGGCAGAAAAGGAAAACAGACAAACAGACTGTCAATGCTGTGTCTGCAGCAGAGCTGCTCTGAATGAATTCCCTAAAATACTTAACCCACAGATAAAAGCTTTGATGGCAACATCATTACCCAAGACCTTCAGAGAGACCAACATGTGATGACCAAATGGTTATAAACACAAGGACCTCAAAGTTAGACTGCCTTTGAAGTAATCAGATCACATCACTCTATACTGTAATACAAATACAATGCCTTGGAGAAATAAAAGAAGAAAAGGACTATTTTTCATTATTTTCTGGTAGACGCTACAGTGTTCTGGTAACAGAATCATATCCCTTAAACTAACTGGAAAGCTTAAGGCACTGAAGCTTCTCAAAGCCA
Source organism: Antrostomus carolinensis (assembly GCF_000700745.2). Taxonomy (NCBI): domain Eukaryota; kingdom Metazoa; phylum Chordata; class Aves; order Caprimulgiformes; family Caprimulgidae; genus Antrostomus; species Antrostomus carolinensis. The sequence continues at coordinate 74,916 of NW_010340795.1, read as the reverse complement.
CTGCAACTCCACATGTTTTATAGCAGAGCAGAAATAACCTCCTCATTTTAAATTCTGTAAGAAGAGAAAGGTGGTTTAGAAATACATCCATTTATGTACTCATTTCTATTCTTGGCAATTTAAAAAGTTCTACGCAGAGAAAGGAGGATGGTGGGTAATAGAAGAAATATCCTCTTATACATTTGAACAACCAGCAACATAAAGCATAAAAATGTGCATTGGGCGCCAACTCCAGTTTATTTGGTTTCTTAGATCTTAACATTACAGCCACAATGCTTCATGCTGACTTTGGATATATGTGGATATGTCCTCTCCTAAATTTTAGAAGTCTTCAAGATACTTTGCAGTGCAGTGACAGCAAGGACACATATCTTTCATAGCTTCGTTGCCCAGTCAGACTGAAAAAGCTTTACGAAGGAAGGAAGGATCATTAGCCCTACCTAATAGTGAGAAACAAGCACAGAGAGGTTAAACTATTTCCTCACAATTACACTACATGCCAGGTATATAGGTGGGAATAGGACCCCCAAGCTCCTCAGTCCTGTCCACTGTCAGGCAGTGTCTAGCAACAAATTCATTGCCAACACACATAAGAAATAATTGTTTCCAGATTTCACAAAAGCAAAAGAATAGAATCGTAAAATCATAGAATGTTGTGAGTTGGAAGGACCCATAAGGATCATCAAGTCCAACTCTTGCCCTAGCATAGAACAATCCCAAGATTCAGACCATGTCCCTGAGGCCACATGTTGGCCAAATGCTTCTGGAATCTTGTCAGGCTTGGTGCCATGACCACCTCCCTGGGGAGCCTGTTCCAGGGCTCCACCACCCTCTGGGTGAAGAACCTTTTCCTAATGTCCAACCCAAACCTCCCCTGGCACATGTTCCTGACATTTCCTCTGGTCCCACCATTGTTCACCAGAGAGAAGAGATCAGTGCCTGACCCTCCTCTTCCCCTTGTGAGGAAGTTCTAGACCGCGATGAGATCTCCTCTCAGTCTCCTCTGACTTCAGCCTCTCCTATATGGCTTCCCCTCTAAGCCCTTCACCAATTTTGTGACCTTAACTTTACTTGCAGGCTGGGCAAACCCATTTATTCCATTTTCTGCAGGAGAACATCACCTTTTGAGGTTTATTTTCATTTCATTCAGAGTTTTTTCTCTTTCAGCAGAGCAACCAACAGACTCATCGCTCCTTTGAAGGTGATTTCTTTTTCCCAAACTAGCATTAGCTACATAGACGATTCTTCTCTCTCTTTCATAAGGGAAGGATTAATTGTAGCAGACCTGTTTGGCATAGGTTTAAGTTATGATTTGTTATGTCTCTGTAAATAGCTGCAGTTGCGTAGCGTATCTATTTTTATGGCTAACTTTCAAAGCAACACAATAATAAATAATAATAGATTTTCTAGCAACTAACAAAGTGGAGAGAAGGAAATATATCCCTGCGCAGCGCAGACTTCATGAAATGAGGCTGACAAGAAGAAAAACAGATAGAGATGAAATCTTGATGTCAAGGTGAAGAGAAGGAACAGGGAAAGTGCAAGAGTGGAGACCTTGGACTTATCTTGCAAATGAAGGCCAAAGAGGCAGGTACAGAGGCTAGGTAGAAAGAAGGTGATAAGTCTGTCTGTCAGTGACAGCATAGTGGAAGAATGAACAATAAGCAAGAGAAAATGAGACCTTGCTGGTCTTTGCATCAGCATTGGCTAGATCTTGGAACTGGAGAAACAAGAGGTAGGAGAGAGGCTGTAGGGATGAGTCACCATTTTCACATAAGCTATATGCACAACGTGCAAGAAGAGGGCACAGACCAGGCGTGCCATCCCGTGGACAGCTATAGGTTTGCTGCTAACTGGTGGAATGCACCTGCCAAAACTGCAACACACAATCTCGAATCACTTCATTGCTAGTGATCCTGAGCCCCAGAGGCAGAACATGGGAATGGACCTCCTCCCTGGCACAGCACAAAATAACTGATCCTATTTATCTGTAAGGCAGCTCTGAAGCACTTGACAACTACTTTTTTTTTATTACAGCTGCTCTGGCCAAGTCTTTGGCCATCTAATCTACCACCCAACATGCTTCTGACTGACTGCAGGTAAACTGGATGAATTTCTGGATCTAAACAGGCTTTGTTTCCAGGGCTGCCTTCAGTCCAAAACATGCTTTTCTTCAGTTAACCAAGTTTACCATGTGACACTATCTTTCCCTTTTGATTTAACTGAACAGTTTCTTTTCTCACGTTCCTTGAATGATCTCTAAACCATTCCTGTAGATGATAAACCTACCTGTCCTAAACTATGTTTAATCACATATAATGTATGAATTACTGGAATTGAGCACTTAGCAAATGACCTATATTGAATACCTTTTGCTATTGAAATGCATGAATTTGTTATTCATGTTATGCTGCTCTTTTTCAGAAGAGATGTTCAAGATCTCATCAAAGTACTGCTTTAAAAGTAACACCAGCTATTCTCTGACTACGAGCCTGTGAAATCTTTTCCTTTGTCCAGCTTGAGCTGAAATCCAGGCGTTTACCATCAGCATCTGCCTGGTCATTCTCTTTTGGCTTTCCTTCTTCCAACCTGCAAGGACAGCACTTCATCTCTACCAACTATACCAAAATCCTGTGGCCTATTCTGTCCTTGGAAGATTTCCAATCCTTTCAGAAAGCAGATTGCAGTGTACCACTAATTGCAGTTAAAAAGAATAGATGGCTCAAGTAGCTGTTATTTATTCATTTGACATTCTTAAACATACACTAGAAATACCTACAGAGTTTCAACAAAGATTCAGTGAAGTCTAAACCTGCACTTAGTTTTTTATCCCTGTAATTTGCAGGTCAGCCTTGTGGTTTCTTTTATTGCCAATAATTAAGTAATTCAAGGTAGATTACTTCACTCACTAAAATTTACATTGCTCTAAGCAAATATGCTCTGGGAAAGCTGTGCTGTGAATCATTCTCACTTGCTGTCTCTTCACGTAAACTCCAAGTACCTTTCCAGAAATCAGGTACCTTGCTCCTCACTGTTGTGTGCTGCTTCACTGATGGAAAGGAAAGAAAGAATGTGGTTTCCCACAGAGCTGCAGAATCACTGAGGCTGGTAGGGACCTCTCAGGGTCATCTAGTCTAACCTCTGCTCAAAGCAGGGTCAGCTAGAGCAGGTTGCCCAGGACCATGTCCAGACAGGTTTGAATATCTGCAAGCATGGAAACTCCACAATCTTTTTGTACAGCCAGTGCCAGTGTTCAGACTCCTTCATTGCAAAATACATTTTCTTATGTTGAAATGGCACTTCCTGAATTTAAATTTGTGCCTGCTGCCTCTGGTCTTTTCACTGGATACCACTGAGATGTCCATCTCTCCCTCTCCATCCTCCCACCACATATTTATACACATGGATAAAATCTCCCTGAGCCTTTTCTTCTCCAGGCAGGCTTCTTCCACTTTTCTGAAGAAGGCCTAACCTTCTTCCTGATCTGGCATTCTGTAGCAAACACTCACCACAGCATCACCTGCATTGGTCTGCCCTCTGAGCATGACCCATCAGATCCCAGCTGGCTTATCATCAGTCCCAAGGCAGAGCTCCGTGAATTCCCCCTTCACTCTCACATAAAGTGCAAACCCCAGTGGGGGTCATCACTGCCCTCCCCTGTCATTCCTATAATGCTTTTGCCCCACTTGGTCAAGTGGATCCTGTCTTGTTGTAGTTGTCTTTGATCCCCCCAAAAGGTCCCATAGTCATAAAAGCTAGATCCTTGTTGTTGACAACAGCTGTGCAAGTAGTTGCTGACCTACAGGATCTGTCCACTTCTTCTCTAGCCCTCCTCCTCAAGGAGGAAACCATCTGGTCCCTATTCCCTCAACCATCACCCATGGAGCCATGTTACCATACTTGATGTGCTCCAAGTTTCCTAGACTGTATCACTGGTGCTCACATGGAAGAGAGTAATAATCTGAGAGCTGGACAGACCTAAGCAGTCTGTCTACAACATGCCAAATCTGAGCTCCTGGTAAGCAGAAAACCTCCCTAGACAGTAGGTCAGGTTGACATATGGGACTTCACCTTGCACAGGAGTGAGTCACCCACTACTACCAACCTTCCTTCTCAGGCTCAGTTGGGTCAGATGCTTCATTGGACAGAGCTCCCAGCCCCTCATCTGCACCCAGGGAACTGAAGATATTCTGATGCTGCAGATCTGCAGGTGGAGCAGAAGCCTTTCTCCTAAGGCCAGAAGTCACAAGCTTCTTGCCATCATGGAAGTCTTAATTTCTCAACCTGATAAGCACAGGCTGCGAGCACATCCTTCAGTACAGCTGGGGGTTCAGACTTCTGTATCTCCAGCATCTTGGAGAAGAACCAATCAATCACTTTCTAGCCCACTTCTACAACTTCAGCATCTGGGAGCTGTGCTTTAAGGCCAGCAGCTATAGAGGCTTCTCCACAGTACCTGCTGAAAGCGTGCTTGACCGTCCCTAACTAGGAGTTAGCTGGAAAAAAACAAGCTCAAAGCACCATCTGATGAGGAATAGCTGGCAGAGCTCATTTGAAGCTGCCAGAGCCTGCTGGAAGACAGGCCTCCATAGAAATCCTTTCCCAGCTGCAGCCAGAACATCCTTGAAGAGTTCTCAGAAGTCCTTCAACAGCCCCAGAAGTTCCCAGGAATACTGTGTCCAGTTCTGGAGTCCCCATCACAAGAGAGACCTGGAGCAGCTAGAACAAGTCCAGAGGAGGCCACCAGCATGATCCGAGGGCTGGAGCAGCTCTCCTATGAAGACAGGCTGAAAGAGTTGGGGCTGTTCAGCCTGGAGAAGAGAAGGCTCTGGGGAGATCTTATAGCGGCCTTCCAATACCTGAAAGGGCTACAAAAAAGCTGGGGAAGGACTTTTCATAAGGGCAGTTAATGACAAAACAAGGGGAAATGGGTTTAAGCTGAAAGAGGGGAGGTTTAGATTAGATATTAGGAAGAAGTTCTTCACTGTGAGGGTGGTGAGACACTGGAACAGGTTGCCCAAGGAAGTTATAGATGCCCATTCCCTGGAAGTGTTTAAGGCCAGGCTGGATGAGGCTTTGAGCAACCGGGTCTAGTGGAAGGTGTCCCTGCTGATGGCAAGGGGGGTTGGAACTAGATGATCTTTAAGGTCCCTTCCAATCCAAACCATTCTATGATTCTGTGATCTCAAAGGAAAGCACAGAAACTGCTCATCTGTTGGCTGCCTCTTCTAGCTGCTCTCACCTCATGAGTTTAGTACAGCCCTGATGAATCCCATGAATTACAGCAGCTTGTGTTCAAAGAGTCCTTTTTTTGTGGAAGCACAGAGAAGAGTACAACTTTATGGATAAACAATACACAAGCTACCAAGTGGAACTTCTTAAGTTGCAATAAGATAGAGTTGGTAAATCCTAACCCATCACTTGCCCAAACAAAGTAAATTGACATTTAATGGGAAATACTGCAAATCTCTAGCTTTCTTTTACATTATACAGTTTTCTTGATGCTTTGTTTTTCCTGTGTAACCAACAGCTATTTCGATGCTTTATGTAAAAATAAAATGGAAATATTTTCGTTATTTTTTTCAAAGGCAATGGGAGAAATAGCAAAACAATAAGTAGTTTGCAATCTGGAAATTATTTAAAACCCAGCTATGAAATGCAAACTCACAAACATTAAGGGAGTACTATGGTAGATCAACGAGGCATTGTATAAACTCTGCAAATGAGATACTGATTTGAAACTACACTAGAGAGGAGAGTACCTGAACTTCTCATGAAATATAAAATGCAGGCTGATAGATGACTGATTTCTGTTCTTCAGTGCTGACGTAAGGTAAGATACCTCATCTTTGTTTGGAAAGAAAGCACTTGTAGTTGTTCTTGTCGCAGTAGCTCTTACTCTTCAATGACTATAGGAAAAAGTCAAGACCCATGCAGTGCAGAGCTGCATTTATACATTTTTGCAGGAAGTGCAGAAACATCTAATTCTCATCCCTCTTTTTTCTCATTTGTAAAAGAAAAAGTAATTCCAAGGGTACTGGTTGCCTATAATTTCTTTTTCCTGTGGTTGGTTGACTCAACATCAGCTTGTTTTGTGAAGAGGAAGCTAAGGGGGAATCTAATCTCAGCTTACCACTACTCCAAGGGGAGTCATAAAGATGATGGAGAGAAATGCTTCTCAGTCATGGACAAATGGCCCCAAGTTGAAAGTTCAGACTGGACATCAGGAAAAGATTCTTCACTTGTAGAACAGTGCAGCACTGGAAATTATTATCCAGGGTGGCTGTCAAATCTCCAGCCTTAGGGGTATTTGAGACTCAGCCCAGGCAAAACTGACCTGATGTAGTTTGGTGCTTTCAGAAGGAGGCTGGACTGGAGCCCTCCAAGAGCCCCTTCCAAGGGACATTTCTACCTTCTATGGTATGGGCTTGGTGGTGTCTGAAAAGGTTTGTGCCCAGACTGCAATCTGCCTGTTAGTGCCTTTCCCTCATTTAAGTGTCTCTCCTCTTCCCCAGATTTCACAGATTTGCAGGAATTTCATTGTCACTGAGCTCTCTACCTCTTCATCAAATCACATAAAAAATTGGTGAAAAAAATCAAAAGACGTTGGGGGACACAGAAGGAGAAAAGAGAGACAGAAAGAAAGAGATAGAAACACACTCATTCTCTCTTTCTTTGCAAGGAGGAATGATCGCACACTTAAATTTTTTGTTTTGCTCCCACAAAGTTATGCCACAGGGCAGATTGCCACAACCAGTGCATGTGGGAATTCTTGTCCTTTTCAGTACATCCTTAACACAGAGATATGAAGGCACAAAACCACCATTCATCTTCCCAACACATGTACGGTTCTACTCTCCAGCACACTCCTTTTCCTGAGGCACATGGTGCCAACTCTGCCAGACATAATCCCAGACGAGGCAGACAACTGCTCTGACCCAGTATTGTAATTCTTGTGTTCTGGCTCCCATGTAACATTTATGTCCATGACTTGATTTGCAAATCCAGCTGAGGATATTGGCCAAGACAGAGCAGATGGAACAGCATGTTATGACCTCCGAGTGGTATTTCTTCTAATATATTGACTGAGTTGAGAAAGTGAGTTACAATGTCAGGCTCTCCAAGATGCTGAAGCAGAAAATCAAAGTTAGCGTATAAAAATGCTGAGCGAAAGATGTTCCTGTGCATCACAAATAGCAGCACTGCCAGCCAGTGAGTTCAGGAGGAAACATCTAGCTGCCCATGTTGGGAAGTTGTTGAGGAGAGAATCTGGAACTCTTACTTAATACTTCACATATTTAATTGGTCTTTTCCACACTTAACGATAAACACAATGCGCACCCACACACTGCATGAGCTGATGCCTGAAATACCAGCCATTACATCCACCGGGTTGACAAAAGATAATTTTGTCTTGCTTGGAAGTGATTAGCCATCCATTTTACACTCCCCAACAAGGATGGTGGCCCAGACGATAAGGAAAAAAAGATATACAGGACTCCAAGGAGTCTTCTGAGCTCTGACTCCATCTATCATAAAATGTATTTTATTTACCACCACCTTTCACCAAAAACTCCCTAAACCTTCCATGGAAGATAAGTCCGTAGGGACTCAGACTCAAAAGTTCTTAGGGTTTCTTGACAGCAACCTCCATCTTGGTAACAATACAAAATGAGAAGCAGTTTTTGGTCTTTCTTTGTTTTGCTATTTGACAAAGTTGGCTTTTTTCTGCCTGGAAAGTGAGAGCAGCAGCACTGTGAATGCCATTTATATAATTTCTTTTTTAGAAAGAAGTTCAGCAGTATTTCTTAGTGATGGTCAAGGCTTTGATACACATCATCTACCCACAGGCTCATTCCAGAGACAGATCTCTACTGTTACAAACGCCTCACCTGCAGCTGAGCATGTCCAGAGCTTTCTGATCCACCTTACTCCTCCCATTTAAAGTGGGGAGAATCAGGAGGAGTCTTGTTACGTTACATCATTAAAAAAACCAGGGAGATCTTCTGTGCCTATCTGAAGCAATGTGAGACTGAGACACAACATTCATTTTATTGACCTCGGGGGCCCCATTCCAGGAAAAAACAAAACAAAGCAAAACACCAAAACCTGACAAACTGATGAGGTTCCCCTGGGTTTGTCACAAGCTCAGGGATGAGATCAGATTGATGTAGCCACCCAACATCAGGCCAAGTGAATTTCACCCTAAACATTGCTTAATTCTTGGGCAGAGCAATCATGTCCTCCCTGACAGATAACAACAGTACTTTGCTCATATTCTTTAAGACTCAGAGTATTAGTCAGCCAAAACCCACTGAGTCATTAGAAAAGCCACCCACTGACTTCCAAATTTTTAATGTTTTTTTTAAATCAAGAGGCTAAACCCATTTCTATCACAGATATGGAAGAAAATTGTGTAATACAGGCTTTCCCGTACAATTTTCTTAGTATTTCCTACAATTCTGAGCTGAAGCATCCTCATTTTCTCTATTTTTTGTCTCCTGCTCCTATTTGCACATATTTTTTTATTCACCCATGAAATTCATTAGGCATTATTCTACACAACTCTAAGCACAACATACCAGATAAAGAAGGGGGGGAAAAAAAAGCAACCAAGGAAGAGTGAACGTAATGGACCCATATGGGATAACTAAAATCTGTCTGTAATTATTATTAGCGCTAAAATTTTACAGTGTGACAATGAGGTAAAACCAAAATACAGCTACAAAAAGCAAAAATACGCCAAAGCACCTTGATAACAAGCAACTGTATTAAAAAGATAAAGAGCAACAGTGAATACGTGACTCCTGATAAATACAGTCACAGGAATCAGCTAAACATAATCCTACTTGCAATTACGTGGCCTTTTTTGCCACAGGCTGCCCTGTTCATTGCACTTCTTCTGTTTTAAGGTTCTTCACTGAATACATAGAATTTTCCCATTGTGCATGACTTTAAATCCTTGTCCAAAACATGTAGGGGCACTGGAGAAACCACCATTACTTCCTGTTTTCTCCTTATATTTTTTTTTCCTGAATTTTACCTTAAAGTAAACCAGATTTTCATGTTCCTTCAGAGTTATTAAATTAGAAAATCAGAGCCAAGCAATATGCACACTTTCATCATTTTAGGTCCCCAGCTGTTTCAACAGCCTTCTTTAGTTAAACAGTAGCAGAATTTACTTCCATGCCTAAATTCAGGGCTGTATTCCGAATAATCTTCTCCCAGTAACTAATTTAGGTATCATGACTGCTTTTCTCCACTGACAGTGCAGACAGCCGGGTCTGGCAGCACTGGATTGTAGGTGGCCTGAATCACTGATCACTTTCTCAAATTCAGATGCTAAAGATAGGCTTCTGTAGAAAAACAGTCTGAATACAGCCCCACATCTCTGCCAATTTTTCCTCCTATGATTTGTGTTTGCCCAGCTCTGAACCTCCCAAAATCTCATCAAAGATGCTAGCAGAAATTCTCAGCATTGAAAAGACTCCTTCCTGGAACCCGTACCGTAACCATGTCTCTGCTTCACAATTTCTATCCCTTTTTATCAGTATTTTCTTTAATTTGCATTATGCAATCCCTATTTGGAAATTGTTTGTTTCTATTCTATTTAATACAATTTACAATCTACTGCTTAGAATAGGGCTGGTGTTGCACTAAGTATTACTGACCATGTAATCCAAGTGCCTTCCAACATAACAAATATGGTCTTTCATTCAAGCCATGTTCTCTACTTGCCTAAAACCTTTTTTTCTTTTAGCATTTCTTTCAACTTCCCTGTTTTTGTTGAGTTCACTATTAATTAATTTGTCTGCTTTCTACTTACCAGGCTTTGCTGCAGCCAAAGCAAACGTAGTCAGCTGACTGACGTGAAATTTGGTCTGAAATACAAACGGCTGTGAGAATTTTAGCACTTGATATTGCCAGCCTCTATTCTAAGTAGTAATCTTTATTTATAAAGAGTCACCTTTGAATGAGCAGCAACAATGTTGATAAGAATCTGCAGAACTGAACCTTATAAATGTATTTTTTTGCAGGTTATTTAGAGAGAAGAAAAGAAACAGACAATCAGATTTAGACATCTGTTTTAAAGGCGACTCTACAAATTGACTGGAGACCAAAATAGATTATTAGCAGGAAATGGAGTTTTCTTAATATTGAATCTGATCCTACCCTACTGAAACTCAATGGAATTTTGTCCCAGACTTTGATGGGAGAGGGACTTAACACATTTACACTCCCAAAGACCTGGCAGCATGTACAAAAGCAGAGTTACAGCAACTGTCAAGGAGAAACCTCAGTTTGGATAAACTTTACATTTCAATATAAAAGCATTCAAGCTTGAGAAAGAAAGAGAAACATGGGAAGATACAAATGTCAGAATCAAGTGGCATTGCTGAAAGCACTAGTGGAAACATTCAGCTTTCTGCTTGACCCACAAAGTATAAAAACTAAGGGAAACCAAAGAAAATTCAAAATATTTAGGTCCACAAGATTGTGGTTCCATGCGGAAGTGTTCACATGTAAAGACTTGGTGCTTCTGTTAGCAACGCTATTTTCATTTCAGCATCTTCAAACAAAAATATCAGAATATTTTACCAACGTCAATTAAGACTCAGAATGCTCCTGGGACCAAATCCTTATTACACCCATTTTTACAGAATACAATGACACAGAGTTTGACTCATTAAAGGCCAGAAAATGAGTCAGCAAAGAAAAAGAACCCAAAAGCCCCAATCATCCATCGTCAGTGATAACCACTGAATAACCTCTCTCTCCTCCGTCATTAGTAGCCTTGGGAATAAAGTCACTTATCTGAAACATAAAACTATTCCATACTTGATGTTTGCCTTTTTGGTATGTTTGTTTTTCACTATGATTGCCTCCTAACATTTCCCAGCCCCGCACACAGACTGATGCACTTAATTTTGACAGACACAAAATCCCTCTTAAAGCTGCTGCAGTGTTTATACCGGGATGTATAAAAACGACTTTGTGAAACAGAATCCCAAAATAGAAAACAAGATTAAAAATATTTTGCACATGAAGACTTCTCTAGGCTATGGGAGAAAGAGAAGAATATTACAAACCTTATTCTCTTTCTCCTGAACGCCTAAAGGGGCCCCTACAGCGGAACTATTATCTTTAATCTTATGTTCTCTTTTCAGCATGTATTTTATTTTCTTCTCTCTGCTAACAATACTCCAGCCTCTTAATAGCTCCTGAGTTCGCCACCTAAAAAGATATTCCAGGATAAGACTGCTCTGTTTTAGATTTGCAAAGGTTTAGAAACAGCTTGGGTTCTTTCCGTGCTAACAAACACTTAGTGGTAAATGCCTTCTCAAAGAGAGTATTGCAGCAGTGATTTGGTCAGTGTATGAGCCAGTTTGCTTAACAAGCATGAACCTCCCTGGCCTGCCAGTATTACCACAAAATAGAATCATTTTCCTAAATGGTTTCATTAAAGGGACATTGTGAGGCTGAATAGGAGATATTGAATGAAAATGGACGGAGTGAATTTTTAGTCATGCCAAACCAGTCTGTGGCATCAGTCACAAAGGTTTCACTGAAGAAAAAAAAAACAAAAAAAACAAACAAAAAAAAGTCTCTATGGCTTTATTTGGAGATCAACACATTTGCAATGATTCTGAAAGATTCGCTGCCACAGCCGCTGTGGTTATACAGCGCTCATCAGCCATGATCGAGCCAATTTATCAGAAGAACCCAGGATGAGTTATTGTCTGACTATGCCAAGACTTACATTCACTTGGGAAAATCATAATCATCCCTTGCTTCAAACAATTCCAGTTGAATTGCCTCCCCAACTTATTCATCCCATATAAAGCCATGATAGGAATATCAAGAAGGAAGAGTGAGCTGAACAGAGCAACCGCAGCCTCTCCTCAAAAAGGCATCACACCCAGCAGCCTGGAAAGTAACAACAAATTCTGCATTTTTAATGAAAACCAGGAAGAAGAGGGCCAGGAGAGCATCATGTGAGGCACTTGTCGCTATTTTTAATGTACAATGATGTTGGAGCAGAGACTGAGCCTCCCATCCTTTGGGACATTTCCGTTTTCTCTGGAAGATGGGACGTAGCACACTGACAGGGTCTCCTGAGGGAACTCCACCTACACAATTATTTAACATGGGCCACGGGCAATAGGATTTTTCTTGGTTTTTTTTCTGCCTGAAGCCTACATTTGAATTTCTGGAAGACTGAAACATCTATCTCTAATGTCTTCAGGCTGGTAATAGTGTAGTTGAGTGACACTTTGCAGCTTGTGACAAAGAGAGTTGATGTTCTGTCCTTAATTTCTAATGAATCTATAAGTGCATTTCCACACAAGGAAGTTCTTTAGTCAGGTACATTATACTTCTTCCTCAGATCTGCTCCATAAAATAAGTACAATTACCATGTCATCTACATAGAAGGCACAATACAGTATTAACATAATCATTCCCATCAATAGGATTCATCTCCTCAAACTACAACCATGTAAAAGCAAGATCCTCTCCAAGTTCATGGAGATAAATAAGCCTCAAAAGGTGTCTCTGTTCCACCTTTATTCTTGTAGGATGGGAAGAATTGCCCTGGGTCTACTCATCTCACTCCACTGATGGTGGACAGAGCCTGGACTTTTAGGCAATTCAAATTAAGGGAGATAAATATTACCTACACTATACAAGAGAGATAATGATGCACAAACTCCTACATTCACAACTTTACAGTAATTCAGTGGGATGCCTTTTTATTGTTATCAATATTTTGAAGGCACATTTCTAATGCCAAATCCATTTTCAGATAGCATGGGCATAAAAACAGTTGAGAAATATGTAGGTGTTGCAAGTGTAGGTGGGGTTTCTGTAATTCATCTTGTTTTACATCCACTGTAAAGATAAATATCAATGCATGGCAATACTATTGGAAGTTGTTTATCTTGCTGCTGATTTATGGCTTATTGGTCATTAAGAGAGATCAATGACATGAAGTTAGACTTCCATATAAGCAGTAAGTGATGCAAAAAATGTAATGAGGACAAGCAGATAGAAAGTTTCAAAGTCAAAAGGTCTAGGGAAAAATGAATAGTTTAGCAAATGTGTGATGTTACACACAAACCCCTTTGGAAAAGAAAAAGAAAAAAGAAAGAAAGAAAGAAAATGAGAAAGAAAGAAAATGAGAAAGAAAGAAAATGAGAAGGAAAGAAAGAAAGAAAGAAAGAAAGAAAGAAAGAAAGAAAGAAAGAAAGAAAGAAAATGAGAAAGAAAGAAAATGAGACAGAAAGAAGGGAAGAAGGGAAAGAAAAAAGAGAGGAAGAAGGGAAGAAGGGAAGAAGGGAAGAAAGAAAGAAAGAAAGAAAGAAAGAAAGAAAGAAAGAAAGAAAGAAAGAAAGAAAGAAGTAAAGATTAAAAAAAGGCTGCCTTATTTTCCTGAACTCTCAGTCACCTCTCTTTCCAGCTTTCTCTACATTACAGATCCAACATGCATCTCTGTCAAGCCAGGCTATGTGGTCGCACTGTAAGCTGCTGTCCTCCAAGCTGGAGCCTGAAACAAAACTGAGCGACCAATAAATCATGCTACAAAAGAGAATCTCAAAGATCACACAGCGGGCAAAGGCTGCCTTATTTTCCTGAACTCTCAGTCACCTCTCTTTCCAGCTTTCTCTACATTACAGATCCAACATGCATCTCTGTCAAGCCAGGCTATGTGGTCGCACTGTAAGCTGCTGTCCTCCAAGCTGGAGCCTGAAACAAAACTGAGCGACCAATAAATCATGCTACAAAAGAGAATCTCAAAGATCACACAGTGGGCTCTTATTTCCTTCCTCTTTTGATTTCCTAGTGCTTTTTTTTTTTTTTGGCCTTATGTGATGCTTCGTATAAAGACATTTGGCAGATCAAAAAAGCTCATAGACAAAGACAATTAATCCTCATCACCCTTAGCATGGATTGTACTAACCAATTAAAGCTAAAATAATCTTCTGCACAAAATGGGCTTGGATCAAACCCTGAGATTAGAAAGTGACTGAAATCTCAAGAAGTTCACCCATAGTGAATTTTCCTGATATTAAGTTTCAGGATATAACCTCCAATATCTATTGATGGAATCTATTCATGCCATACATCGACTGAATCTTCCAATTACTGTGGTGGGGATGGCTTTTCTGTAGGCTTGACTCTGATGTTACTTGCATGAATAATATATTTGTGCAACTTCTTTACATCTGTGTAGTAAATGAATTAACAGAGCTGAATTGGGCCAGTCATTCACTGCAACTGCCTCTCTAAAGACCAAATTTGATAACAGACTGTGCTCTTAGCAACAGGGTGAGTGTTTCAAGGCAGATAAATTATGGGGAAAATAGCCCAAATGATCTGACAAGAGACTACAGCATAGTCAGGAGTGGAAGAAGGACTGATCCTTGGAGAGGATTTAACTAAAGTAGGCAGGAAGCTTTAGCTACCCACAGAGCACATTCATAAGGTATAGAAAAATAATAACTTGTGAAAATAAAACCAAATTGGTATATCTTTCCCAACATTTCACTCCTGTTCTTAACAGATCATGATCGATGCTAAAAATATATCAGAAAAAAGGCACTCTTGGTACCCAAAGCTTTCTCACCCTCTCACTTTCATAGAAAATCTTTCAGTGATGTCTCTTTGCTGTGATGACAATCACATCCAGAGAGGACTTAAATCTCCAGGGTTTTCAGGACAACAATCTTAAACCAAGACCAAATTTCTTACTGCCATGGCAATAGCAAACCATTGACACCATGGCAAAAACTAAATTTATCTCCAGGTAAATATTCAAAACTTTTTGCTGTGACTTTTCTTTTTTTTGTATGTCCAAATGAGTTGTTGAGAGGATGATCAGAGTAGATAGAACTGTGCTCCTTCTTCATAATCCTGCGCTGCCAAATTTCAGATGTGATCAAAACACACAGTTCTGAGGCAATTTCACACATTGCTTTTGAGGATCCAGGGGTCTCTGTACCACATTTTATGCAACTGCTGCTGAATACCTTTTTAGTGTGAACTGCCCAATTTAGTTGAAATGGGTTAGTTTGCCTCCTATATCAATACCTGCCAATGTTTTAGTATAAAAAGAAATAGAGATATTAGCTTGTTTTTATTTTTTCAGATGGCATCTAGTTGGCTACTGTGAAAATCCTAAGACAGTTGTTCACATCCATTTTGCATTTAGTCTAAATTAGCCTTTTAGATTTAAAAACACCCTAGATTTCCCCTGTCTATCATTTTCTCCTTTGATACTATTTCTGAGCTGATGGAAATTTCAATCAGAATGCTGTTAACCTCCAACAAATTAAATATTGGGAGAGTATATTAAGCAGACCACAAAAATGAAATAGATTTTAGCAGGGTTGTAAAAGGCAAGAAGCAAACTGGAATAAAAGATAGTTGGAAGAAAAAGATAAGATTGATATGTAAGACTGAAATCTGATT
Organism: Antrostomus carolinensis; assembly: GCF_000700745.2. Lineage (NCBI taxonomy): Eukaryota > Metazoa > Chordata > Aves > Caprimulgiformes > Caprimulgidae > Antrostomus > Antrostomus carolinensis. The sequence continues at coordinate 59,445 of NW_010340795.1, read as the reverse complement.
TAAGTCCAGCACTCCCTGGAAAAGAGTGCAGCATCTAGATCTTGCAATGTAAAAAAAATTTAAAAAAAATTTTTAAAAAAAAAGGTAATGCTTAACATTAAAATAATAGTTTCCATTTCAACTTGTGTGGGCACAAGTAAATTTAAAAAAAATGTTATGCCTTCCCAGTGGTAAATTAGTGCACTTTGCCCACACATACCTTTTTTAAAAAGAAGACAAAGCGACCCAGAACACAATTTCCCTTTTACAATGCCGAGTCACTGAGTCAAGTGTAAAGCTTGAAGGCTCTGGATTCTCAGCTCTGTGTTTAGACCCCAGAATTAACTGACACAATCTCTTTTTACATTTTCTTAAACCCAACTTTAAAAACTTCTACTAACTCAGGGAGCCCTGTTTCATGTTGTCACAGAAATAAAAAATTTGTGGGTTTTCTGAGGCAGGGTTACAAAATAGGGCTGAACCAGAAAATAATTACTGATAATCAGAGAGTTTCCTGCTTCCAGCTGGAAGAGAATGACAGCAATGACAGCCTTTTCCATGGCACTTCACTATCTACCTCTCCATTTGTGGCCCGAATCTGTATGTAACACATGGGATTTAGAGATAATTGAAAATTTGTATTCAAAGAGAGATCATTGAAAATCTTGCATCTTTTGTCAAAAATATTTCAGAATCTTTCACAGAGGTGAAACCCATGAGGGTGAGTCCTGAAGTCTAGCCAATATCTTCAGTGACAATTGTGGTTCTACAGAAGGGAAACAAAATAAATCTAAAAATAAAGGAAAACTGATTCAGACCGGAAGGTGCTACTGATGATTTGGAGCACACAAATTGAAATTCAATGGGCTTTTGATAACTCAGCCCAAAAATCAGTAAAATGCAATTCACTGAAGGTGAAGACGGAATATCAATCTTCAGGAAGAGAATGCAAATGTCCACTCTACTCTGCACTGGTGCAGCCTCACCTCCAGTACTGGGGGCAGTTTTGAGCTCCACTGGATAAAAAGGATCTAAAGCTCCTGGAGAGTGTCCAGAAGAAGGACACAAAATTGGTGAAGGGCTTAGAGGGGAAGCTGTATGAGGAGAGGCTGAAGTCACTTGGTTTGTTCAGCCTGGAGAAGAGGAGACTGAGAGAAGATGTCATCTCGGTCTAGAACTTCCTCACAAGGGGAAGAGGAGGGGCAGGTGCTGATCTCTTTGGTGAACAATGACAAGAGCAGAGGAAATGGCAGGAAGATGTGCCAGGGGAGGTTTGGGTTGGACATTAGGAAAAGGTTCTTCGCCCAGAGGGTGGTGGAGCACTGGAACAGGCTCCCCAGGGAGGTGGTCATGGCACCAAGCCTGACAAGATTCCAGAAGCATTTGGCCAACATGTGGCCTCAGGGACATGGTCTGAATCTTGGGATTGTCCTATGCTAGGGCAAGAGTTGGACTTGATGATCCTTATGGGTCCCTTCCAACTCACAACATCCTATGATTTTATGAAATGTAAATATCTAGCAGCTAAAAAAAAAATACCCACCAGAGAACCTGGCTTAGGGACCAGGAGCTCAAGGAAAGGTCTTTGCAGATTGGCTAAGCAAGCACAAGTGGCTTGTATAGTGAAATACCCACATGTCCCTCTGAGCTGTACTAACCTGCGTGGAATAGTCCGGGAGGGCATCGCTCCGTTGCAAGCAGCATTGCATTACTGGCATATCAGTATGAACACCAGGCTTGGTTTTGGCCCACACTTCGAGACTCAGCACAAGTGAGTAGGAAAATGGTCAGAAGATGGTGGCAAGAAAGGTAAGAGGTTTTCACCTTACCAAGGAAAAACCTGGAGGGAGTAGGTTTAGTTACGCTAGAAAATAGAAAAAGGCTGAGAGTGGGAAGTGTGGTAACCAGCTCCTATGCAGAAAGGTTTTTAAACAGGATGGGATTGGAGATCTCAACAGGGCTCAAACCTTCAATGTGAATCTTGTGGTTTTTACATCCTGTGTGTCTGTTTCAGGTAGATTGTATTTAAATTTAAGTTCCCAGAAGCATAAATTCCCATTTCTTACATAAATTTTTAATGCACTTCCATTATTAAACCAAATTTTATTCCAAGGAGCTTTGCCTTGAAAATTAATCAAAAGATTTTTTTTTGTTGTACTCCAGATGAAGCAAACACAGAATTCCAGGAGCCTAACACAGAAACCAGACTTCTAAAAATAGACTGTGTGGAGCCTGATTTGCTGTAAGTCGAGTGGGTAGGTCACATATCACATCTCTCTCGGCTGATCAGCATCGGTCAGGTGCTGCTTGAAAGGCAGCCCAAGAGGGAAAGCAAATAGATTGATTCAGCACAGAGCTGAGAAACACACACTGATATGACAAGAGATAGCAGAAACTCCACAAAACAGTAATATCTCTATACATTGGAAAACAGACTTTGAGGTTGTGGTGTTTTTTGTGGGTTGTTTTTTTTTTTTTTCCATGCCTGTTTATCACTCTGCATCCAAATGCTAAAAATAAAACCTGTTAGTTATGAATAAGTGGGAGTCAGATCTCCATCCAAAACAGAAATATACCCTAGAACATCTCTTTTGGTGTTCCCAATTTGGGCAAATTAATTCCTGTCAACAGCACAGATATTTTGCATGATTGAAAATAATAGGAGCTACAGCTGGGAAGATAAAACCTAATGGCCTGTGCCTAAGGTTTCCCCTCTGTGCTGGAGGCAGAGCTCAGCAGAAGATCATGGAAGGGGCTCTTTGGTTTTCGAAACCCAGCATCCAGGCAGAAATGTTCACCACAGTGACACACAGACACTTTGGCACGAGCCCATGAAGGGATAATCATAGAATGGCTTGGGTTGGAAAGGACCTTAAATATCATCCAGTTCCATCTCCCCTGCTGTGGACAGGGCTGCCAACCACTAGATCAGGCTGCTGATCAGACCTGTCCCCAAGGCTACGGGGATGTGGCAGCTCCAGGCACCTGGCATTCAACCATTGGGCTTCACTTGCTCTCTCACACCCTTTTCCTCCAACCACACATTCAAAAAGGGCAGAGTCATCCTTCAGCGTGCTGCTTCAGAAATGGAGGTGGGGAGAAGAACATGCACAACCTTCACATTGAAGGTTTATTCTACAACTGGTCTCTTGTGAGACCAGGAATAAAAGGAAGAATAAGAAAATCCATAGATGTTACTTTAATCTTGCATCAGGAATATACAACATCCTCTGTCTGACTCCATTTTGGCTAGACAAGACTGGCTTCCTCAACGTATGAGACAGTATAGGAGCTAGATCACATGCCTGGTTCAGTTCCAGCTTCAATCCAAAGTTGCTCTTGACACAAAACCAGAGAAAACTTGGCAGCGTTGTCTCCCAAGCTTGGGTTCACTCCCAAGCAAAATTCCAAATGAAACACAAGGTCTCAAATATTCATGGAGCAAACCAAAGAAAATGCTGGCACCGATGCTGGCAAAACTAGCGGCCAAGTTTTAGTGATATCCACACTGTGCTCCTCTTTCAGCTGCCCACAAAGAACTAATCCTGCCTTGTGCTGGCTATTTGCCCTATAATTGGTACCTAAAACCAAAGAGAGCGATGTCAAGGAAAGGAAAAGTGATGTCAGTTCTCGTGGCAGATGTGTCCATGGGCCATCACCCCTCAGGCCACTGCACACAGAAGAGATCAGAGCAAACCCTCACTGGGCAGTGCTGAAAATCCCAATAATGAGAAGTAAAAGGAAAATTTCAAGCATGACTAAATAGTTGAACACATTTAAGGAAACAGCTGAATTGTGGTTCATGAGGATGGGAGTGATCGCTTTTATTCTCTACTTAAGACATAGGATTGGGGCTAATCTTTCCTGAACATTTCCTGCATGATTAGGCTAAAATCACTTCAACGATGACATCTTTGCTCACATCAAGTAGGACGTTTTTGCACAGTGCGACTATGCAGAAGTTGAAACAAAGCTCTGAATGAGTAAGGATGCCAGAATTGTCTCTTGACGCTTTCTGTGATTCAGCCCTCGCTCCTCCCCGAGATGTAAGGCAGGACTGGTATCGACCAAAGTCAAAACAGCATCTTGCATACCTAAGTGCCATGGAATCATTGCACGGGTGATGCTGTACAGACGCTAAATAAGCCTATGACAAGCTTTTTCCTCAAATACACATGCATTTTCATTAGTCTAAAGTAGATAACGACCAGAGGACGGAGTCAGACCTCTGCAGACTCAGGAGGATGACACTGTCAGCGCACTGGCTTACAGATTGGGAGGAAATTTTTCATTCCCTAGAAATGGGCAGAGAATCAATAGCTCATTTTTCATGTTACGGTTATTATGCCCAGTGCTCCATGGGTATTGTGTTATATACAGCCTCTATAGCAACGGCTTAGATTCCTTCCTTCTGTTTGCTCTGTCAGTGCAATTGCAAATTTGCTCTGTCAATTGCAAAAATCCCCAGGGTTCAGGAGTGTTTAGTTCCAATTGGGAAATACGAAAGTGGATCCAGTAAAAGTAAAATAATAGCCAAAGACAGCACTGCATAAATATGATATATAAAGATAGATAGATAGATAGATAGATAGATAGATAGATAGATAAATAACCTAAAAGATATATTAAAGATAATTAAATAAGCTAAAAGGAGGTTGAAGTGAGGTGAGGGTTGGTCTCTTCTCCCAAGTAAGAAGTGATAGGACAAGAGGACATGGCTTCAAGTTGCATCAGGGGAGGTTTAGGTTGGATACTATGAAAAATTTCTTCACAGAAAGCATTATCAAGCATTGGAACAGGCTGCCCAGGGAGGTGGTGGAGTCACCATCCCTGAAGGTATTTAAAAGACAAGTATATGTGGTGTTTAGTGACATAGTTTAGTGGTGAACTTGGCAATGTTAGGTTAATTATCTTAGGATTCTTTTCCAACCAAAATGATTTTGCAATTCTATGAAAACAACTGTAGCACAACACATTTCCAGTTCCATTAGAGTTATTATCCCAGTGGCAACCCAGCTCCTCAAAAAAGCATGTGGTAAATGTTTGGGGTTTTTTTGTTAAAAGTGCCTTTCACCATTCAGAAGAGTTGCTCCTGGGCCTTGTAGCAACATGACAACATTGCACACACCACTAAGACTCAGCTTATAGACAGCTCCCATATTCCTTGAGCAGTAGGTTTGGAAAAGCTGATGAGGACTTGGAGAATGACTCTCTCCTACCAGGCTCACCTCCAGGTCAGGGCAGGAAAACCTCATCTCTATATCCCAATCTTCAATCTGTGAGTACAAAATGGACATAGAGCTGCAGCTGAGGTTTGGGAATGGGTGGGATAAACTTTACAACACACTCTACTTTACACACATTTCTGTCTACTTGAAGTAAAGCAGAAGACTTGCATCTCGCTCAGTGTGAATATAACTCTTCTGTATGTGAGAGTAAAATTTGGCTCTGAAACATGTGGTGATTAAATGGAAAGTGTAAAGTAGAGTAAGGTACAGGGGAAAGTGTCTTGCTCAGAGTCCACCTGACAAGTACAGCATCAGCAATAATATTAAAAATAATAATAGTAATACTAATGGGGACCCTAATGCAGAGCTATAGTGAAAAGCAGTATCTGAAGGCTGATGGCTGCAAGAACAAATATTATTCAGTGATATACATCAACCTATGGATCACCCAGACCACAGCATATAGCAGAAAATTCCTTTTTTTTTTTTTTGGTTTGCAAAAAGCCAGAGCCTCAGAATTGACAGCTGAGAGAAGCATAAGGCAACAGCAGAGCCGAAAGCAGGCAATTAAATGGCCCCTGTACTGGGTTTGCCTGTCAGGTAAAGGGCACTGAGTGTAAAATGGCTTTTTGGTGACAAAGTTTTCAAGCCAGGTTGAGAATGAAGAAGGCAGTTGAAGAAACATCACCTCCCAGCGTTCTTTTGTGTTCAACCACAGACTGTCAACTTCTGCTGAGGGCTGATTTTTGGTATATGCTAGGGGACAGATAGAGGAGAATCCTTTTCTAAGAGCTACCCCGCAGAGACAGTGACAGGATATACTAAGAGAGGATAGATACCCCTTTACCTTCCATTTCTAACCTCTATGAAAGTTCCTCTGAGAGCTTGCATAGCAAATATCAGTTATTCACTTACACCTTAAATCAGCAACTGTAACATTCCAAAATTTCTTATCTCTGCAAAACATAAATATTCATATATATTCTCATATATATCTGTAAATGCAAAGAAAATAAGACTATTATTTTCAGCCAGATAAACAGGAGCTGGCTTGCAGCTAGACGTAACAAACCTTTGCAGCCTAAATGAAATTTGCCAAGTTGTGTTTGTAGGAACATAGAAAACTTCTTCAATAAATTCCTTATAGAGGAGAAATAAAAAAACATTGATGAATGAACAGCAGAAAAAGAATGAGAAAGCTGGTTGGGCTCTCATGTTAATTTTCTCCTGACTATGCAAGCAAAAGATCTATCAATAAAAGTGAAAGATAACAATTGATAGGATAAAGCAGCACACAGACTCTAATTCAATTAACCTGCAGAACTCCCTGCCAAGAGTTTCAAATCAGGGCTCATTTTCATGTGAATTAATGTAGTTTTTACCATACAACTCACTAGATTGAAAATGTAGAGGAGTCTATAGCACCAGAGAGTAAACTGATGGTTGTCTTTGGTCAAAAAACTGCAGCAATGTTCTACCACCATTAAATGGTAAGTGCATTATACATGTTTGGGGAGGAATAACTCCAGGCACCAGGACAGGTTGGGGGTTGAACTGCTGGGAAGCAGCTCTGCAGAGAAAGACCTGGGAGTGCTGGTGGATGACCAGTTGATGATGAGCCAACCATGTGTCCTTGTGGCCAGGAAGGCCAATGGTCTCCTGGGGTGCATTAAGAAGAGTGTGACCAGCAGGTCGAGGGAGGTTCTCCTCCCCTTCTACTCTGGTGAGGGCGCATCTGGAGTATTGTGTCCAGTTCTGGGCTCCCCAGTTCAAGAGAGAGAGGGAACTTCTGGAGAGAGTCCAACGGAGGCTACAAAGATGATTAAGAGGCTGGAGCATCTTTCTTATGAGGAAAGACTGAGAGAGCTGGGCCTGTTTAACCTGGAGAAGAGAAGACTGAGAGGGGACCTTATAAATGTTTATCAATATCTAAAGGGCGGGTGTCAAGTCGATGGGGCCAGACTCTCCAGTGGTGGCCAGTGATAGAACAAGGGACAATGGGCACAAGCTGGAACAGAGGAGGTTCCGGTTAAACATGAGGAAACTTCTTTACTGAGAAGGTGGCAGAGCCCTGGGACAGGCTGCCCAGAGAGGTTGCGGTGTCTCAAGCCACCTGGATGCAGTCCTGTGCAACTTGCTCTGGGTGTACCTGCTTTGGCAGAAGGGTTGGAGTAGATGATCTTCTAAGGTCCCTTCCAACTCCTACCATTCTGTGATTCTGTGTTTTCCCTCTGCTACAAACATTTCACTGGAGCAATAACAACTTGGTCCCAAAAAACATGTTATAGTATTTGCATTATACACAGTGACTTAAAAGGGGTCAGCATGTAAATAAAGGATATTAGAGGAAAGGTTTGCAGGCTCTGAAGCCAAGTGGCCAGATTTACCACCAGCCTGTGCTGAAGTGGTAACGCGTCTGTTCGACCAGGTTGTGCTGCTGCACTGTATATGGCAGGCAACGAATGGGGCTGAAACGCCAAATTTCATTAAGATTCTCCAACAGCTGCTATAAAAGGAATTAGCATGAGGAGCAGAGCACAAAGCTATCAGAAGAACGCTGCACAAGTGAATAGAAATAGAAGAAAAATGAGCTCCTTGTGAAATATTGCAATCACTTCTTTAAGCAATAAAGAGATGGTTTGTTAAATAATAGACTAGAACAACTCCAATAAAATAAAAACTGTCAAAGTACTCTTTTTAAAGCTGCTACACAATCTTCCAATTTTGCTTTCATTACTAAACAGTAACAGATGATCAGATTTTATCATCATCTTGTCTGGACAATATCTTACCAGCATTTGAATACATTATAAAATGAAAGAATACCGGAAGAAGAAAATTTAATATAATTACCACTTTCTGAAAATAGCCTGTGCATAACATTCACTTAATATAGCTCAAATAAAGTGAGAAAGAAATCAAGGATGGAGAAACTGTTTCCTATTTAAGACCAGATACAAACAGCTTGTCCTAACCATCTCTTTGGCACTCATTTCCCTTTCCTGTGTGTTGAACCAAATGAGCAAAAATAATTGTGCCAAAAGAAACTGCACATTCTTCTCCAACCAAGAGTCTTAGCCTTAATTAGCCCATCGATGATCTAGATTCACCTTGAGTTAGATGAATCCTTTCCCACAAACACCTTTTCCTTCACAGAAAGAGAATGAAAGACAGGAAGAGAAAAATAAAATTTGCACTAAGTTATGTGCCATATTGGCTGACAAGCTTAAATCTCCACCCTCCAGCCGAAGGGTTGGTCACTACATCTTCAAAACCACAGCACATGGTCAGGAGATTCAATCTTCTCAGAATCACACAGAATCACAGAACTGCCTCAACTGAAAAAGACCTTTAAGATCAACAGGTCCAATCATTAACCCAACACTGACAAGTCCCCGACTAACCCATGTCCCTCAGCACTGTGTCTACATGACTCTTCAATCCCTCCAGGAATGGGGACTCCACCACTGCCCTGGGCAACCCCTTCCAATGCCTGAGAACCCTTTCAGCAAAGAAATTCTTCCTCATATCAAATCTCTACTGCCCTTGGCGCAACTGGAGGTCATTTCCTCTTGTCCTGTCACTTGTTCCTTGGTTGAACAGACCCACCCCCACCTCTCTCCACCCTCCTTTCAGGGAGTTGGAGAGAGCCAGAAGGTCTCCCCTCAGCCTCCTTTTCTCCAGGCTCAACAACCTCAGCTCCCGCAGCCGTGAACTCATCACACTTGTGCTCCAGACCCTTCCCCATCTCCGTTGCCCTTCTCTGGACACGCTCCAGCACCTCCATGTCCTACTTGGAGTGAGGGGCCCAAAACTGAACATAGTACTTGAGGTGCGTTCTCACCAGTGCCCATTATAGGGGGACAATCACTGACCTGGTCCTACTTTCTCGCTACCCCTGAAGTGGTTCCGTGTAATGATACCCTCCCAGGTGCACACTGAGAGTAGCTTTTCCTGTAAGAAGGATTAAAAAAAAAATGCCCATTTCCCTGTAAAAGCTGTGCTTACTGTCCCAGGTCCTGCTCCTCCACTCCTGCAATCACCCTGGCTCCCACCTAGTCTCTGTGACCCCCTCAAAGGTACAAGAAACCATCTCTGGCCATTGAGACCTTCACCTGTGCCAACTTGTAGGAACATAATTATTTTTTTGAGATTTCTGTCCTATTTCAAATACTGTTGAAATCAACCACTGTCTTGAAAAATTACCGGGAACAGGCATATAGACAGAGACACTAATTTATTTAGGAAATAAAGCTAAAACCCAGCTCCTTGCCTAAATTGCCAGACAGAAATCCTCCTTCCTTAACCCCACGTGTCTCTAGCTCTATCTACACCAATCCTAATTTATACCCCAGCTAAAGAAACAAGCCACAGCCTTAGTTACATCAATCATTAACATAGCAGGGGCTGATAACATAAGAGCACAATGTACGTGTAGGTGTTTGGCATTAGGACTGCAAATATCCTTTGGCCTTTTTTAAATTCTCAATCAGCGCAGAAACAAGTCATCATTTGGAGAAAAAAAATCACTAGATTGGGGACTTTCTCAAAGCCTTTTACCACTGCATACAGAAAAGGTTTGTGTCCTTTTCTCAACTGGTCTTTACTCTGTTGGGCAAAAACTGAAAGGCAGAAGGGAAAAAAGAAATAAAAATGAAACACCACCTGGGTCATCGTATCTGCTCAGGGAACTGATATTAGAGCTACTTTGATTTATTTGATTTGGGAAGGTGCTTCCACTCTAGTAAAGACAGAATGACACCCAGTGTCAGAGGTTAAACCGAGAGAAATTAGAATGGGAAATAAAAGATGAATCATAAGGTTGGTTGATTTTTAAAGGACCTGTAAAATTCAAAGCAAAATCTGGGATCCTTCTGAAAATCCTGCAGTCCATCAACCGGAATTTACTGGGTACAGTGCAGAAACTAAGAAGTGAAGTAGTAGCATCTGTGATATTTAGCGACAGGATGACCACAGCAATTCTCCTTCAGATCTTTCAATCAACAGATCAGTGAAAAGAAGGGAGTGAAGAGAAGCAGGATGCCTTAAAGAAGAAAGCTATTCTGGTGAAAGACTCTGGCACTAGGTTCTGTGAAGATATTTCAAATGCAGTTTGTATTTCCAGTATTTCCTTTATGTTTCTTGAAAACAGATGATCAACCACAGACCTCCCTGTCTCAGCACATGATGCCAGTGATACTATTTAGCACACACTGTCAGAGCAGAATTCTGAAAACCTGCAGTTGGTGCTTTAGTGCCTTGCCACTGGTATGCTGGGCAAACTGGTGGCTCGCTCTGTGCTTTGGTTTCACCAGCCACCAAGTACAAAGGATGACCCTGATGTCTTCGGTTTAATACCTCAAGATCTATTGCTGAAAAATGTTCTACTAAAGTGACGTTACTGTTAACCCAGGAAATTTTTTCATTGGTGAATTGTAAATCTCCAATACAAAACTCTCTAATTTTTCTAAAATAATAGGTTTACACTATAGCAGGTATCTGCTTTAGAAATGAAATACCTTATTCAAGTGAAGGCAAAACCCTCTGAAATGTGAAAAAAAAAAAACCCTTACTTTTTTTCTACTGCCAAATTCTTTCAATGCTTTTCTTTTACTCCTTTGCTAAAATCCAAATTCTAAATTATATATCTCTAGTTTTATCAATGGGTGCTTTGGTTTTTTTTTGTTTGAAAGGTTGCTTACTTGCCACCCCTTGCTCCAAAGAGAATATAAAAGACTTCTGCTGCATTGATAATCTACATGTCAATTGTTAGGAATAAATTTCAGGGAAGGTTAGATGGCACATAACTTACTGGGAACCACTCTGCAGGATTGCAGGCAAGGTTACAGTAATGTCCTTTCAACAGGACAAATAACATATCCATTCACTAAGAGCCATTCCTGTCATGTTACTTCATTTTAATCAGCCCTTTTATGATATAATATTCATGTGGAAATTGAGCTAAAAATACCCCCTGCCAAGGTGACTGAAGACATAAAATGGAAAACTTTATTTTGCATATTTTAAGATCAGGTTTTGTCCTGAAATAACGTAGCATATTAATTGAGTTTCATACAGGGAAGAGAGAGAATGAAAGCAAGGGGAGGGAAGGAGGAGACGGGCCAGGAGCTATTGCCTCTCCGTCAATGATTAACCAAGCCCAGGATAGAGCTAACATGATCTTCCTGCACTCCCCAGAAGCAGAGCACTGTTATTTAGCACCTTTGATTGCATTAAAACAATACAAATTAAAAAGCCAAATGTTGGGCTCGGGTGCTGGAGGGCAACTCCTCAGTAGCATCCACAAAAATAGGAGCAGCCATGTGAGTCCTTGAACTGTCTCCCAGGAGAAGACAATATCGCTTGTGGGGATGGGCAAGGGGAGGAGGATTTCTTTTAGCTGTAGTCCTCACCACACAGCAAAAGTCAGCTGTCTAGGGAGGTGTCATTAGGAAGGAGAAAAAGCCATCTTGGTCTATTTGAAAAAGACGTTTATAAAGGAAAGGGAGAAGCATGGACTTTGTGTATCAAAGCCACCCACAGCCATGGCATTATGCGGTTTCAGGGCTATTCCGCCAGTGGATGTCCTTCTCAGCTTGCTTGGTTTACAAATCAAAACAAGATATTTCATATTATTCAGCCTGCAACCTCAGCCTGGTGCACTGAAAGATCAGCCAGTGACCTTTTCCCCACCAGCAGTCCATCCCCAACCCCACATTGAGGAGCCCAGAGACACAACCGAGCTGGTGACCATGGTGCCAGTAGGGGAAGCAGAGCAGGCACATAGCTTGGTCTTTTGCTCTCATATTGGCTGTGCCATGCTGACAGTAAGGAAAATTTGTACCTGTCAGTTTATTAAATTGATCTAAGTGAGAAGAATCACAGGGGACTGAGGCTGTGATAAGGAGAAGGCAGTTCTCCAGACCACAGCCACACGCTGAAGCTATTCCCCTTCTTTTTCCCCAAATCCTTCAGCTAAACACACATAACCTTTTGGCAATCAAACTCCTCTGAGGCTCAGTGCTCTCATCTTCCACAGGCAGAAGGATACATCAATATTATGCAGACCAGGGCCTGTATTGGCAGTTCCATACCAGTGGTTATGTGAAGTTTTAAGCTGTTTTTCAAAAGGGCACTTTGTCTAGAACATCTGCAGCAGTACTTTTGACTTTTTGCAGCTGAACTAAAAGAGATGAGGGGCAACAGTAAGCCTAATAGGACAAAATTGAATATCACATTGTATACAAAAAATTACAAAAATGATCCTTTTCTGCTTTTTCATGTAATAATTCTAGTCTACTACGTTGCCATAGAAAAACCAGCAAAGAACATTCTCATTCAAGAAAAAAAAACTGATACTAAGAATTGAACTTTCCTATTTCAAGGGAAAAAGAGCCTCTGCTTGTGCTTGCCATTTTCCTTTTCCATGGGTATAAAGAAACAATCTGACCGTAGCCAAAGAGTACTGCTACTGAACTTGAACTTTTCACAAGTGGTTACAAGAGATGTTTCTCAGGGTCCAATACTGGAGCTGATACCATGTCCCATCTTCACCTGGCTGATCAGATGCAGTGTGCTCTTGGCAAATTTGAAGATGACCCCAGATTGGGGAGGGAGAGCTGTCAAGACACCGGAGGGTTTTGCCATTCAGAAGGACATCCAGAAGCTGGAAGAATGGGCAGCCAGAAACCACACAAGTAAAGTCCTCCATTTGGGAAGGTTCAACCTCAGTGCAGGTGCCCAGGCAGCAACAACAGCTAAATGCACACAGGATTGCTTTCCTGAGAGGGTAGTCTGCAAGTCAACTGGAAGTGATTATTCCCTTTTATTCACCTGCCTCACTTGGGATACCATGTCCAGTTTTGGGACTCCTCCAGTCAAAGAGAGATGCTGACAAACTGGAATGAATTCACATGGTTGGGGACTGGAGCACACGATGTACATGGAAAGACTCAGGGGGCTTCTCACTACTAATATCCCTACAGAAAGGGAGCTTATAGAGAAGTCAGGGACAGAGAAGGACAAAAGGCAACGGTTGCAATCTGTAGTGAAGGAAATCCTGATCAGAGACATGGAAAAAAAATATCCACACAAGGAGAAAGTGTGGACTCTCCATCATTGGAGATTTGCAAAACTTGCTGCAGGCGCTCTGAGCAATCTGACCTAACTCAGAGCTTAGGCTTCCTTTGAGCAGGGAGCAGGACTACATGACTTACAGAAGTCCCCTTCAATCAAAATTTTCTATGATGCTCATATCTAGGCCTATACTCATGCACTTCTTATTTTCTGATGGTTGCTACAGTAAAAGGCAGGCAAAGGAGTCAAGTTTCCATCATTACATTTCAAGGAGAGAGATAAAGGTGTAACTCATAATTGGCACAATTTATCCACATCTTTAAGCACTCCAAAAATGGTGGGATGGGAGGAAAGCCAAAACCCATTGCTCATTAGAGAAGAGATAAGATGGTCTCCCTGTTTCTTCTGGATTTAAGGGAAAGATTGTCTTCAGCTTCCATGCAGCCAGGGGACTTCAGTATGACCAAAAGCAGATGATTTCTTATGACTCTGTTCCCAGTTTTCCCTCAGGGAGAACTGAGAAAAAAAATAGAGAAGGTAAGAGCAAGCACAGAGAGAATAACAGACCTACTGTTCTTCATACACAGCAACTGTGCCTCTATTCCACTGTGTCATGCTTAGATCATTCTGAAAACTAGCACCCCTGCTATGTATCCTGCTGCACACCATCAGCTCATTGGGCAGCAATATCACTTTAGCAGCCAAACAATTCTAGAAAATCACTCCTAATTTTTAAGTTGAAAAAATAGAGATCGAAGAACAGGGTGTTTTCTAGGTATTGGTGACAGATTCCAGGACTTATGGTTAGCAACAGAGGTTTTATGAAGAACAGCACATAGACACAACCCTGATCACAATAACAGTATGGTAGTTTTATTTACTTAGTCCAGATAATAATTTCACCACAGGGTAGGCTGGGGGACAGTGGCTCTAGCTGTGCTATAGGTGAGACTTCCTATGTTGTACTTTTAAATATAAGTAATTAAGCATCTGCATGCTTTGCTAAATCAACAACCTTTTGACAAAGATTCACTCTAAGATCAATAGAAAAGGAAAAATGTTTTTGTAATAATATCTTATTTTCAGTATTTTGCTTCAATAATGCTCATGTCTTAATGACCTCAACAAAGGGTGAACAGAGAATTTACACACAACAAAACTATATAGCTTTCCTGAATTTAGACTATCTGGAGTTAGATTAATTCCTTTAAAATATTCCTGAGAAAAGTAAAATCATTGTGGAAATAATTGGTAAAGTATGCAGAAGAACTGCACTCTGATGATCAGGAAAGTAGAGTAACAAAGGAAAAGTAGCTCTTCAGGTATTTGTGCCCCTTCTCCTAAGACTACTCATTGAGGCTGTAATTTGGGTGACAAAAGAAAAATTACTTTTCCTTTTTTTTCATCATACAGTCACTCACATACCAGAATAACAGCACTTATTTTATTCTGGGCTTTTAAGAAGTTCCTGAAGCATTAAGGTGATCTATGAAACACAAATTCAGAAAGGGAAATAAAAAAATAAAAAAAATCCAACAGTTTTAGTACCTTGAAGCACTCATCCTCAAAAATTGAAATGAAGTAAGAAGCAGATGAATTGAGTTGGCCAATTCTTTGCAATACTTTTCATATTGGGTTCATGGAACTTGTATAATTTTAATGAAAAAATATGTTGTTAGCAAAATGGCATACCTAAATGTCTTTATTTTTTGATCCAAATTTAGCAACTGGAATTTTTACAGAACATACGATGCTATAAAACATCATATATACAGGTCTTCCACACAGGGATCTCTAGTAAAAATCTCCTAAAGAAGCTGTCTGAAAACTGTAATAAAGAAACAAACACAATTTCTTCATAATAACAGAACGCCTCAATAGCACCTCAAGGAATGCTATTTCTATATAGGTAGCAGAAAATTGAAAGAAAAATCAAAGTATAAAAATGAAATGAAAAGTTTCTGGTATTTTTATTGAATGTACACCATCTATCATAACTCCTTTACTAATTTTAACTGGTGAGTCAGAGAAGTGTCATGGTTCTATTGACTAATCTGCCTGGACCATCAAAGCAGCTTTAGTTCTGTTATTCACTTTTTTTGTTAAGTGATTAATTAGGTATTGCATTCCTCTTCTGCTTCTCACCTTTTTTTAAATTTTAGTTTAATTAAGGTGCCCAGGGATGCAAAGCTTTCATTCAAACCAGAGAAATTCTTTGTTTTTTTCATCTGTGGAAAGATATTTCCAATAACTAATCTCCCTAATCATAATATCAAAGCGAGCTGGAAATTTAGTAAGAAAGATAACATGAATACTTTCAATGACCTTCTCTAAAACTTTGAGACTAAAATTAGACACGTACTTCTGAACAACTGATGCTGTAGAACCAATAATATCTTTAAATTGCTTGGGGGAACTGGAGCAATTATAAAAGGGCAAAAGCAAGGCTGCAATTCCTTCTCCTGAGCGCTATTTTCTTTCCTGTACTCATACACAAAGAAGTGTGATGACTTCCTGTTAAATTGAAGGATTAACAACATCGTGGAACAAATATTAAGGATTTGCGAAGGCAAACCAGCCACCACCAGTCTTAAAACTCTAACCAACCCCAGTTGCACATGCAGTCCTTGTTGACACTCCTTCATTTTAGAGTTAGGAGTTATCCTCATGCTAACACAGTCAGACAGGAAAGTTTATATCAAACCTATAAAAAGGAATGACATTTTAAGAAAACAGAGACCTATTAATTTTTCCACAAGCTAAAACAGGCCTTTGAAGCACAACCCAAAATTAGACGCAGTAGGGACAACTTTAAACCATAGCACTCTGGGCCCCTCAGCATATCCAGAATATGAAGAAAAGTAGCCTAAAATCTTAGAAACTGAGCAGTTGCTACCTATGCAGGGGAAAAACCATCAAAAAAAAAAACAAAAAAAAAGGAAGAAAAAAGAAGAAAACCTCTTATTCCTGAAATGAAATTTTAGAAAGTAAATTTTTCTCTTCTATATTTCCTGCAGAACTAGCTCTTCAAAGGCCATCTTCTTGCTCTTTGGGTGACCTTTCCGATGTTACATTTCACTGCCTGCCCTCAAGGATATCTTTTTAATATCTTGTTAAACGGGAGGGGAAACGTGCAACGAGCAAAACACTCCAAAATGGAGGCACTTCTGCTTCAGTAAATACTTTGAGGATATATAAACTGCAAAAAAAGGGTTTCTTATTTCCAAAGGCCAAAGATATTTATGGAGTGTTTTCTATCAGTGCTTCAGGAAACTGGTTCCTATACAGTAAAAGAAAATTAAACGAGTGACTGCTGCATATGTTGTCAAAGAGAGTATCATTATTAATACAACTAGTACCACTATTTTAAAATAAATCATTAGTGGCCAATCCCTTAAAGTCTTTGAACACAACCTGACATTTAATTACGGATTCCAGAATGCAGTAGGAGAGGCTCCCCAACCAAGCATTAAATTAGATGAACAGTTGGGAACATCTTTTAGTATCGCTATGAAATAATATGCTGATGTCATCCACCTGTAATGAACAGAAAACCAACTTTTTTTTTTTTTTTTAAAGAAAGAAAAAAAAAAGAAGATATTTTCTTTCTTATCCTCATTTTTCTTGCAGTGAGAATTTGGGTAAGTTTTCTCTCATCTAACAATGGTTCCCTTGGTTCCTCCCCTTCCACAGGACACAGCAAACTTGAAAGTCTCTTTTGTGTAAAAATTCCATGCTGCATTTGCTGCAAAGGACACCAAATTAACTGTGTTCAGTTTGACTGCATTTCTTATGTATCTTTTCTTTTGAACAAGACCCTGGCTGACTAACAGGCAAGCAGAACACTGCTTAATATTTTAAAGGCATTTTAAGGGGGAAAAAAAGAATCAGGCTTTGACATTGAAATGCTGCTCTAGTCAGAAAATTTATTTAAAAAATAAATCATTGGGAAAAACTACAATACCAACCCCCAAGGTCTTTAACACACAAGATTTCTAGGTCCCCACTTTCATCTCTTCTGATCTGTTCAGTAGCAGGAAGTGCCTTGTCTGGGCCCTTCTGCTCAAGTGTGCTTGACAGGAAGACTGTCAAGTTAAAAATGACTTTTTAAAAAAGATAACTTAAAAAATAATTAATTCCCACAAATGACTGGGACAGCCAGGGAAGAGAAGCAGGAAAGAAAAGGAAAGGGAGAGAAATAACCACCCTGCGTGCTCACAAAACGGATACTTAGAAACAGCAGGATAGTAAATTTCTCCAATTTCTCCACCCGTGTTGCTCTGTAGTGCAGGAGCACCAAGCGGGTGAAGCAAACCAGAGTTATGAACCCCGAGACCTCTGTGGATCCCCTCCCAGCACAGTTGATCTGGCAACACGGCTCCTCTCATCCAAGACACATATCAGCCTAAAAACACTGCAGTGCACCAGGTGATTCCCAGCCTGGCTGCTGATACAGTCTCTACAAACCTGTATTCCTCCAGAAATTGCCAAAGAGATGGCTGAGTTGAGGCAATACTGATAGAAAAAGCTCATCTTCCTCTTCCTCATGCTCCAACGCACTCAGTGAGCATTCAGTGAAGAGCTGTGACTTGCTAGAAATTTAACTGACAAGCTTTTTGGCTTCAAATGACATTTCTTTCCCCCTTTTTTTAAGATATGTCTATCAAGTAAAGCTTTATATTCCACCTAATGCCTTCATTCCCTTGGACATTATCAATTTAAGCTTTAGCTCTCAACCTTTTGAGCAGAATGTAAAATAAACTTGTAAAAGATTATTTCAGTCTCCTCTAAATCAGTGCTGGAATAAGAGCTGGGCAAATGCAGCTTCTGACAGGAACTGCACATGACAGCTTGTCAAATAATTGAGCATTGATGTAGTGTAATCACTGAAAAAGTCACTTACCACCTTATTCAATTAATATTATTTTATTTATTAGTTTCTGTTCAAGTGTCTGTGAATGTAGCTCAGAACAGTTTATTGAAAGACATTAAAATCCATTAGATAACTTACTCCCTTCAGCAACAGGTCCATCCTATATATTGTAACATCTTTATGTTAACGTTGTCACTGAATCCATATATGCTTTTTGGAAATAAAACCATCTTCAGATTTTATGTTATAGCTCTCTGCACCTATGTGATTTTATATATAACTTTCAATAGTTTGAAGGTTAGAGATCCTAAGGGTTTCAATGTACAACCTGACATGCAATTAATAAAATGTACTTTTTTTTTTGCTATTATCCATGTTTCAAACACATATTATAATTAAACCATTGATGTACTGCCAACCAAGAGCAAGTTTTTTAACACTGATGAGAATATACTACTAGTACAAAGAGACATTTCCTTGCATTGAGAAATGTTCTCAGGTAAATTAAATGGCTTTTGAAGAGTTACACAGTTCAGGTTTCTAGCAAAACAAGGCTCAGGTTTGCTCTTTGTGACAGAAGTGCTGTTCTACCAAATTTTGCTGTTGTGTTGTATTTTGATGGGAATATCACCCTGCACCCACAATGTGAATTATGTGACCTACAGACCATGTAACTTTGGACGCACATCTTGATTATGTCTTGGCTGATGGACACAGGTGCTCTGCTCCAGAGGTTTGGTCCCTCAAAACCCAAACCAGGGTCCTCTTGGAGTGCACCATGGCTCCTTCTCTTTTTGCAAAGTGACTACTGAGAAACTTGGTATACAACTTTATGACAATCATGAGATTTTGAATTTTTATTAGTCAGGAAGCATTTTAAAAGGTGACATTACAGGCTGCCCAGAGAAGTTGTGAATGTCCCATCCCTGGAGGCATTCAAGGCCAGGTAGGATGGGGCCCTGGGAAACTTGATCTAGTGGTTGGCAACCCTGTCCACAGCAGGGAAGTTGGAACTAGATATTTAAGGTCCTTTCCAACCCAATCTATTCTATGATCTGATGATTCTATGACTTTAAGCATCCATTTAAAGCTTCAATGTTCATACAGATTGTCAGAGTGGAGTTGGGCATTTGGAGGCTTAATAATGACAATATGCAGAATTCAATCCTTAAATGACCAATTTAAAATCACTTCAAGCAGCTCTAGGACCCAGTACAAAAATACTGAGGTGTTTTCATGCAGTTCTGTGTGAATCCTCATAGAAACTATTCTCATATACACCCCTTTAGTATCACCTCAGCAGACGTGAAGATGAAACAACTCAAGACAGGGACTGTAGTGATTTCTTGGCTGTCTGGATTGGGAGGTCCTACCTATGGCCTAAACCTGTGCTCTCAGACTTCCTTTACTTGCACCTTTCTCATGGCACTGGATTTGTTTAAAATGAAAGCAACAATGATGATGGTAAAAAAGAGTTTTCTGTTGTACTTGGCTTCCAAGGTAGAAAAGAAGCACAAAAAAAAAGTGCATTTCCCTTATAACGCTGCAGGACTAGCAGAAACCATCCGCAGCGTGTGTAGATTGTACTTCTCCACAGTCCATATCTCTAAAGCCCCATCTGGACAGTTTATTTTATCTTCATTTTTAGTGCAGGATAAAACCCTGTAAAAAGCAATCCCCAGAATGAGGACCCTGAGGAAGCAACACAAACCACCTGTGGATAACAAGACTTATTGTTTAGACTACAGAGAAAGGACAGAAAAAGAAAATTTTTTAAAAAAAAGTGATCCATGAGATTAAGCCTCTAAAAACCAATATATTCCTACAGGAAATCAGGCTTTCTTCTCATACAGTGTATTTCAATATGTGTCATACCATTCTGAAAAAAAAAATAGGCTATGCTATCGAGCAACGTCAAGTGATGTTTTTGGGTCCAGTTGCATGTCATTTCGGCTCATCACACAGATGTCGGAAACATGAACAGAGCCTACACAATTCTCAAAGTGTCAGTTTTACTCTGGTAATCCTCCTCATCAAACATACATGACTGTCACAGAATCACAGAATCATAGGGGTTAGAAGGGACCTCAGGAGATCATCTAGTCCAACTCCCCTGCCAAAGCAGGTTCCCTACAGCAGGTTGCACAGGAAAGCGTCCAAGTGGGTTTTGAACATCTCCAGAGATGGAGACTCCACAACCTCTCTGAGCAGCCTGTCCCAGGGCTCTGGCACCCTCACAGTGAAGAAGTTTTTCCTTAAGTTTGTGTGGAACTTTCGATGTTCCAGTTTGTGCCCATTGCCCCTTGTCCCGTCACTGGGCAGCACCGAAAAGAGCCCGGCCCCATCCATTTGGCCCCCACACTTCAGATATTTAGACATTGATAAGATCCCCTCTCATTCTTCTCTTCTCCAGGCTGAAGAGTCCCAGCTCTTCAGAGTCACACAAATACATCTCACTAGGTCATGAGGCCTTAAAAGTGAAACCAGACTTTTTAAAATCTCACAGCAGCATATTAATAACTTCTCCTCTCCCCAGAGGACCAATCCTCCCCTGCACAGAGGAGGCCTGATAATTAGTGTACTTGGAGAAAGAAAAATTCCTACTTGTTTTTATTATTTGTGACCTCCAGTTTAACTTTTAGCACATTAAGAGAAATGCAACACACCGCAGGAACTAACTCAACATGCAAAATAAGCTCCTACGATTTACTGTAAAAATTTTGCCTTCCTTACCCCAAAATGTTAATCACTATTAAAAAAATACTGATAATTTCATGAAGAAAAAGAATACATAATTCTTTCTACATGGAGATACCTCAAAACTCAATTAAATTAATGGAGTTATGTGCAGAAAGCCATAATGCACAGGAGTTTGCAGAGCTTGGTTCAGAGATGAATGAGGAAGATTGCTCATTCCTCATTAATATGCTGCATTTCAGTTCATGTCTATCTCTTCAGGTAGTCACAGGCACAGCATTTTCCTTCTTCTGAATTTATTACATTTTGCTGCTATCAGTTTTCCATTACTTTCCTCTCTTAGAGCCAGCAAATACCTCTAGCAAAACCAGACCAGCATCAAAGAAGCCTATGTTTATGGCATATAGTCCATACAACCCAAACTTATCCTCCCAGTGACAGTATCAAATCATCACACAGGGAGACAGGAGTTTGATGGGAGAATGGGATGTCACAGGAGGATTTGAATTAGGCCACTGGGAAATCCATTCTCAAGAGGTTACAGAAAAGTGGAAAGATAATAGAGATGAGATGCTGGAGACAGATTATATCAGCTTTTTATGAAATTCATCCATATTTCAGTTCCTTCTTGCATTAAAACTAAACAGTCTTGCAAACCTTTATCATGACAGCTGTCCCCATTCACAGCAGTAGTCTCAGAGATTTCTCGCCCAAATGCCCATGCCAGGCCACAAGCACACAGCAGTAAGAGCAGATTATGCTCATCTTTGTTATCTCCCTTCTTCTCTTTATTGCAAACCACTGGAGTCAATTTTTTGGTGTTTAGATTATAGCTTCACAACATCTTCGCTGAGCTCTACAATAATAGCAACACCAGATGTGGGGCATCTTGATTAAGACTTACACTAAGCATTACACTATAGCCCATGATTACTGCTATCATAGGATTTTGAGTACACAAACCCAACTTTATGCAATGAGGCACTGGGTTACTAAAGTAATCTACAAGTGGTAGATGCTTGTTAGGTAGATACTCTTCCACTATATATTTTAGCAGTGTCAGGATAGAGATAGGAGAGTATTCAAAGGGAGAAATAAGTATCTACATAACTGATTCCATTTAGGAAGGAATCTGGAAGTGTTCAAGGCCAGGTTGGATGAGGCTTTGAGCAGCCTTGTCTAGTGGAAGGTGTACCTGCCATGGCAGGGGGGTTGGAACGGGATGATCTTTAAGGTCACTTTCAATCCAAACCATTCTCTGATTCTATGATTCTATGAAACATATCCACAGAGCACTGGGCAGAAGTTAGTTCATCCTCTGGCTGAAAGGATAGATGACTTCCATTTTCTGACCTGTGTATATAATTGCCTTTATTTGCCACTATAAAAGTTTCATTAAAATTCAATTCAAACTTCTATTAAAATTCAACCAATCAGGATATCAAACATCACTGTCTGAATTTATACAGATGCCTAAAGGAACAGTTAAAGGCTAAAAAGCCTTATGTCCTCCAGTATTAGACAACAAGAGTCTGTCAGAATCAGTTCACAAGTTTATTTCATAAAAAGTTCATCCCCTTGAAAAGGGCAGTTTAGTATGTGAAGGGAGCAGAAGAGAACTCAATGTAAGAGGCTACAATAATTGACTGGGAACTTCTAAAAAGGAAAAAAATACAAGATTCTTCTTGTTCCCTCCACTGACTAACCAGCAGCTTACAGAAATACCATCAGAAATCACTGGTGAAAAAGGGATTTACAGTAAGAGGAATCCTTCCAGGTCAGACACTATCCCTGGCAAAGTGTAGAATAAACAGCAAACTCTATGACAGTTCCCCACATCACACACATTACCGTATCTTGTCCCTCAAGACTTCTTACCTTATAGACAATGAAAAAAGGAAATCAGGCCTTTCTGGA
Organism: Antrostomus carolinensis; assembly: GCF_000700745.2. NCBI lineage: Eukaryota > Metazoa > Chordata > Aves > Caprimulgiformes > Caprimulgidae > Antrostomus > Antrostomus carolinensis. The sequence continues at coordinate 36,675 of NW_010340795.1, read as the reverse complement.
AAGCCAGGAAGTTCATTTCTCCTCCAAGGAAAATTTTTACAGGTGCTCTACTACATATTATATTAGATACCCTAACATACAGTTCCCTCTACCCATCCACACAACATCACCCCAAAAACTGTCTGCTCTTTGTAAAATATGCCTGTGGCTACCATTTCTTGACAGAAGTTTAACATAAGGCATTGCAGACGAAATACACTGATTTCAGGGAAAAAAGTCTGTCTCTCTTCTCAGCCTCTCAGAATATAGTTATATGAAATTTAAACACAGCAAGGTCAATGGCTTTAGCTGTACAGAGAAATTACTACATATTTGCAAAATGAAACAGAATTCTGATGAGTAATGAAAGGAAGACAGGCCTAAAACTGCTGCCCTAATGCCAGCTACTGAGGGATGGTAATGAAGAACTGGTCTCTGAGCATGCTGAGACACAGACCACCTTGCACAAAGTCCATCATTTGGAAATGTGCATTCATCAAACCGCCAGCACTGTGGAGCAGAGCGTACTGTATCCCTCAAAGCTCCCTTTGAAATGCATCTTCCGATAAGCAGAAAACAGCAGAAATATAATCAGCTCTCTATGGTTTTACAGACTTTCAGTATAAAAATGATTGTTCTGGAACTTTTAACTATAGTTTCAGCATTTTTCACTAAAGAAGCTTGCAGTCCATTGCCCAAGTAATGTCCCCAGAGAAAAACTAGTAGCCCCCCGGAGATGAAGAGTTTGGAGAACTTCAGAAGACAAAACTGCTTTTCAAACTGGTGAGTAAACCAGGAGCATATGTCTGAAACTTGGACCCAAACACGGAATGAAAGGACTAGGAAGAACCTGCTACTAGAAGGGCCCACCACAACAAACAACTTCAGTACCACACTATGAACTCATGCCAAAACTGGAAGGAAGGAGTCTCTGAAGTTGATGTAACCCAGGGAAAATGGGAAGAACCAGAGTGATGAAGCTCCCTGAGAAACAAGTCAACTAAGATACATTGATAACAGGAGCAGGAGGCCCCTTCTGGAGGTGTGAAAGTCTGAGGTACAGGAAAGCTCTCAAAGTGCCTTTTTTCTCATCCTTGTACATCTTTCAAGGTAAAGGCTACCTGGATGATGATGGAAGGAGAGAGGCAGCGTAAGGAATACCAAATGAGCTCCTGGATGGGTAGACTTGCTATGCCAACTCAAACCCTGCTGCTACTTTGTTCTGTCAGAAGGCCCAGAATGAGAGGAGAAGGAGTCCTATAGCTTGGACATCTTCCAGGAAGCCATAAGATATTATACAGCCACATCAATTTACCTGCACTGCCCAATTGTATCACCATGCAGCCAGATCTGGAGCTTTTTCTCCATCCAGTTGACTATGATGTGAGAAATCCAAGTTACCTGCCTAGAGCTGAAAGCAAAGAACAGACTGGATAAAAGACAGAGGCCAGCTTGCCGGTGGAGAGACTGTAGCCTGACAGAAAGGAAATCTGGAGAACCAGCGACTTGCCCTGCTGCCTTGGAAGCGACAGCACAGGAAAGCCCTTTGGCTAAGACCATAAAAGTAAATAAGAACTGAAAGGTCATTGCCTACCTGTTGTTTCCTCAGCTGGACACCTTTCCACCACAGGCACACAGTATCTGAAGATTATTTGGTCTTACTACTGAAAGCTTCTACCTCTTCAACAGCCTGCATGCAAACTGGCAAGCAGACCACGATCGAGCTGCAGGTGCAGACTCCTGACGTTACGGATTATTAGGTTTCCTCCTGTTTGTTTTCCATCTCAGCACTTTGTAATGCCACCAATTAAGGGCTAAATTTATAACGGCTGCATTTTTGTAAAAGAAATTTACTTAACACTTCTCACTTGTAATGTGATTATTTTTTCTTACGGTGTCCTAAAGTGTTTTACAAAATTAAAAATTACAGCTAGCTCCAAGACAGGAACGAAATACTGAAACCTATTCCAAGCAGCATGGCATCAACCACCAATTACTGTAAAAAACTATTTATTTAATATGTCAAGGCTAATTGTGGTAGCCCACCCAACACTTCCAAATAAATAATTAACAGCTGAATTTAGGAGCATGAGGTAATCAAATTCTCTGCTGCTTATGAGATGTTTCAAAAATACATTGGTTTTATTTCAAAAGACTGGAGCCTTTGCATAAAGAGCATGCTATTTCTGAGAGTAAAAATGTGTATGTATGTGACAGGAGTGAGAAAAGTCAGAGAAAGTATAATTCATCATTTATTTATCCCTAGTTTATACAAATTTAGACAGAGAGCTTATCTTACTTTCCCCCTTCTTTTGGTAAATTAGAAGTTAGGGACCTAGGAGAAAAGTGGGAGAGCAAGTCTGAGTCTGTTACTACACTGATATGCATTTAGTTGCACCAAGAAAACTTTAAACAGTCCCTCTATGCTCCTATGTAGGAAACATTTCATATTGTGAATAGTTAACTATAAATTGAATTCTCAGAGCATCTATTTTTGCTGTGGAGTATCACACAAGTCTATTCTCACTCTCAAATTGGCTAGATCAACAGACCAACTGTTTTTTTTCCACCAATTCAAATTATTTTAACAAGGTAAGTGCTATTTTCTTGTGCAGGGAAGGGAAATCACCTTCTCAAAATTGTAAAAAAAGTCACTACTTGGGATAGTAATGGCATCGAGTCCCATCACCCATCTTACTTATAAAAAGTCAGATTTTTTTGAGAAAACTGACAAAAGGCAGGGCAGATTCATATGATAATGCTTATGTAGCTCATGGTTAAATGATTTTTATAAAGCACACAAAATCTTTAGATACACAGCTCTGCAAATCCTGTGAGGTTTGTAAGTTATGATAGATCTAAGAGCGACTGTTGAAATATAAAACTTTCTGGTTTCACTCCCGACAGGTCTACAAGTCAAGCTTGCAAGCACTGGTAAACCTTTGTCTCCCCCAAAAATCAGATCTCAGAGTGACTGTTGAATTACAAAACTTTGTGGTTTCACTCACAACAGCTCTACAAGTCAAGCTTGCTATTACTGGTAAACCTTTGTCTCCCCCAGACATCAGCTACAAGTGCCTGAAAGACTCATCCTCTCTCTTCACTCTGGCAGTGAGCCATGGTCAGGCTCCAGACACATTTTTCAGCATATTGCAGGGATTATTCCAAGTTTCTACATATGTTTCTTCCAGGTTGTGTACAGTACTCACTAAAGGCACCTAGTCCTACTTGTAACAGGATCATAACAAAAGGTAAACACAGCATAGAACCTACTTTACTCCTTGGTAACGCTCCCGCTCTCCTACTCACAGGCATTGGAGTCAAAAGTCTGTTTAAGTGCATCTTCAATGCTTCTGGAGAATGCAAATTGTGAAGGTGTCCCAGGAAGCACTGCATCAACTATCTGCCTTCTGAAGAGGCTATCTGATTGAGAAGAGATATAGTTCTTACATAGTTCCTAACTGCACTATTTCGGAATACGAAATCCTCAGAATCAGAAATAACATCCTAATTTGAAGAATAAAATCCATTAGAAGCAGCTGGGAAAAGAGGGTAGTTCTGAGTAACTTTTATGAGTAACTGAAAAGATACATGAACTATTTTTAACATTCATTCTTTTCTTTTTTTTTCCCCTTCTCCCCCCCCCACCCCCCCGGTCCAGAAATTGTTGTCATAACCAGGTTAGGGCATTGCCTCTTCAAGACTGCAAAAACTTGCTTCCCTCCAAGTCTTTTCTCTAATTTCCTGATGTAATTTCTTGGGAAGATGCATTCAGTGTTACACTCTGAACACTTTTAACAGACCAGTGCCAAGCAATCACCCATTATTTCCTCATGTTCCCAGTTTAATCAGTTTTTTTTGTTGTAGTAGAATACAGAACTGAAATAACCTGATTTTCACTGTAAGACTCTTTTTAGGGCTATGAAAGACTTTCCAGTATTGGTTTCTTTCAAATTATCACCAGCATCACGTTAAAAACCACATCACCACCCAAACCCTTTTATGCAATGCTGTTGGCTTAGAAGACCAAGCATATGGAAGAGGCTACTCATTTGGGAAGTTGTCTTTGTGCCAGTCTATGATGCAGACGAGAACAGACAAGATTTGCTTTTCATTTTTTCCAACAAGAAGTTCACAACTGATTCCCTCCACACAAATCGGTATTTGCACAGCTGCTCTTACCATGCAAAAGTGAATCCCTTGTATTTTATATGGTTAAGAATGTATTTTAAGCAGGCAAAATAAAAAAAAGACAACCTGCAGCAACAGCCTATCAGTGTGTTAAGTTCACCTGAAGCCTTGGAGTTATCTTAAAGACATCCTAACCTGCCTCCCTAAAAGAGAAAAATTAATACAAGTTTTTATAAAAGAGAAAAATTAATACAAGTTTTTATAAGTACTAGGTATAGCCAACTTTTACATTAGAAGATCTGTAAGAAAGCTCATAACAAAAAGATCATAAATAGATTGATGTTATTTGGCTAATCCTGTTTAAGTCTCTAAAACTGCAAGCTGGAATTAATTAGATGGCATTACTGTTACTGAGCTGTGGTTACTGTCAACCTGTCTGGGAGAAAAAGTACAAAAAAGACCAAAAGTCAGAGTTTTAAAAAGACATTAATAAAGAAAATATTACACAGAAATAATATTACACCCTTTTTTTTCCTTAGCAAACAGAGACATAGTAATAAACTATGAGGACGGATGAACTGTTAAGGACAATGCTGACCACTTGGAGAGCTCGGGTCATTCAAAAAAGCATTTATTGTGATACAAACACATATAAATGTGTACCTCCGTATTTCTTATAGAATAGAATCATAGAATCATAGAATGATTTGGGTTGGAAGGGACCTTAAAAATCATCCAGTCCCAACCCCCCTGCCATCAGCAGGGACACCTTCCACTAGACCAGGTTGCTCAAAGCCTCGAGTAACTTCAAGTAACAAAGGTTATTCTGAGAGAGTGGAAGATCTGTCATGAAAATCAGTAGTTTTGAAACTGATGTAGGAGGGTTATGATACAGATCTATAAAATCATGAGTGACATGGAGTAGGTGAGCAGGGAATGACTGTTCACAGACTCTTCTCTCAGAAGCAGTAGAGGAAGTCAAACAAAAGTAGCAGATGGTGCACTGAGAACAAAGAAAGGGTATGCCTCACCACGCAATTCACAGTTAAGCTTGCCAAGATAAGTTATCAATGTACAAGGTTTCCTCAGGTTCAAAAAAAAAAAAAAAGTGAGTAGACAAAAGGATCATAAGAGATCCTATCTATTAACTACAGCACCACTACTTCTTGGTGAGCCATAAACTGCTATGACAATCGCTATGAATTCCTGTGCTCACTTCATTCTTATAATATTCCCCAGGATCTACCACTGGGTGCTGTCAGAGACAGGATCCTGGACCAGATGACTCTTTAGTCTGACCCTGAAAGGCCATTTCCATTTTCCTGTATGTGAAGAGTCGCAGGAAATAAGTAACTTTTCCTTCTAGTGCCACATTTTATTTAAAAAAAAAAAAAAAGTGAAATGCATAAACAGGCAACAAGCAGAAAGAAATCATTTGCTTTTGCATTTGCCATTGGTAAGATTGACTCCATAACCAGAATGTCATTTTGGTGTCCCTTCTTGAGAGGGAATGAGAACAACAGGGAGGTAGAAAAGAAAAAAAGAAAAAAAAAAAAAAGTGAAGGCTGGAGAAAATATTTTTCAGTGACAGATGTAAAAATAAGTTTAGCTTATCAAAAAGATTGAAAAAATGACTTGGTTAGTGTGTTAGTATCTCCATGGAGAGAAAATGAAAAGCAATAAAGGACTCTTTACTTTAGTGGAGAAACATGTTACTAGAAGCAATGGCTGGAAGCTGGAGCAGGAGAAGTTCAAATTAGGCAGGGAAGAGGAGTATTACTCCTCTTCATGCAAAGACCAGTGCCTTTCTGCAAGCAAACTCAAGTTGCTGAGCACAATGCATTAGCAAGGAGTGACAGATAAGCTCCCAGAACATGGAGGAGATCAGATTGAATGGTATCTTTTCACTGAAGATGTTTGTAAAGCCCACTGACCCAAGGATATCCATTTGCAGTGGTCAGTGGGAGAGAAGAGAAGGACAGCAGTGAGTTGGGGCTTACCATGGGATAAAAGAGAGAAAGTCTCTTGTCAAAACAGGAGAAAGAGTCTGACAAAAAGGAGCACCCAGCAGATGTGAAGGGTGAAGCTGGAAAGCCTGGGTGGGAGGATGAGGAGTGAAGGATGTGAAGGTTGGACGCAAATAACTCCAACTAAAGCCATCACTGAAGAGACTCCAGCACTGAATGATGAGAGCAGCTTTAGCTGAGATAAGGTTTAGGTAAGTCAGGGAATATGGGGAACCAGCCCCTCGCCTGAGACAGAGATTCAATCCCTTGTGGTTTTCAGGACATTCCTACTCCTCAGTTGCCTTCTGAGGATAAACAGCAGGGGAGGACAGGAGTCTGGGGTAGCATATACTCATAAAGATGTCCATGGAAGACAGAGAAGACAAAGACAAAGCATTAAGCCTGAAACAAGAGCAGAAATTATAGCTTTTCTAGATATCATAGATATAAAATAGATGACATCTGAGTTGTTTTGGAACAGCAGGAAATCTCTGGCAGGGATCTAATTTTATTGGGTCAAAACAGCCATTAACAAAGAGTTGTCTACAGAAAAGGAGATAATTTCCCAAAGATTTGCCTTAAATATAACATTTTATCAGAGATATCAAATATATATTGGCTTGTATTGAATGTAAAAGCGAGGAGAGATCCAATCCAAGGTCTGCAAGAACTAGGAGTTTTTCCATCTTCTCAAACTCAGAGCTTTTCATAACACTGATTCACTGCTCACTCTCTCACATATTTACTCATTTGCTAGACTAGTTTCCCCAGAAGCCTATTTCAATTCAACAATGCCTGCACAGCAGAGACAAAAGCTGGTAAACAGGGAACGATGGATGTTGGCTAATATAAGACAGTGCGAGAATGGAATGGCAAACACCTCATCTAGACTTCTTCAAAACAAATTGAAGAATATGAAAATATTCATTACCAACTAAGAAAGAAGGCAGCATCGAAAAACAAATGGGAGTTAAAGAAAGCCAGGGAGAGCAGTTTGAAGACAGAGGTGATGTGGAAGCAGGGATGGGTATGTCTGAACTTGTGCTACCACCCAGAGATGCTGTCTCTCAGAAGGAAAAAGCAGTATGTTAATCTTTGTATCACACAGGAGGCAGAAGTTGAAAACAGTTTGCGGCTCTTGCGAGCAGAGCATGGGCCTGAAGGCATTGCCGCTGCCTCTGCTAAGTGAAACTTAAATTACATCCTCTTATTTCATTACTGTGTTGTGTTTCCTATATTGGTTTATGTCATTTGAAATAACTACACCCACTGGGTCTCCCAGCAGGCTGGTCCATGGATCAAGATATTTCACAAACAGCCATTTCCTTCTTTTTCCTTTTCCAAATATAATCATATTGCATGAAGTTACAGTTCCCCGTGCAACTCTGAAGAAGTTCTGTGAACAGCTCAGCACTGGGCAGGGGTGAACTGGATAACACACAAGTCCTTCTCCAAATTTCTTCCTTGAT
>NW_010340795.1:22403-29071 GCF_000700745.2 Antrostomus carolinensis | reverse complement strand
AAGAGAGGGCTATTAAGCTTTCTGGAGCTTTCTGGAGCTGTGTGAACTGGAGGTTGTCAGATCCTAGATCACAGTCCACCTCACTGTCTGTACTTCATCAGTTTGTCTGTCGGAAACAGGGTCAAAAACTGTTCTCCTGAAATCCAAGGTTGTGAGCCTACTATTTTTCTCATCTCCTCAGGATCCTGAACTCCACCATCCCATGGTGACTGCAGCCCCACTCCTGTCCAGTTCTTCCTTGTTTAAAATGTCAGGTCCAGACAGATTGTGTCTGCCCACCAGATCCTCAGTAACCTTTGTCTGGAAGCTGTCACCAGTGTACTCCAGAAGCCTCTTGAACTTCTTGTTCCCTCCTCTATTGTCCATCCAGCAGTTTTGGGGATGGTTAAAGTCCCCCACGAGGACCACTGCCTGTCCCTGTGAAGTTTCTTCCAGTCATCTGGAGAAGGTCTCATCTACACCTTCCTGAAGAGGCAGTCTGTATGGGGACACCCAGCACAGCGTTGCCTACGTTGATCAACTCTCTGAATCTGACCCATCAGCTCCCAGATGGTTCATCATCAGTTTATGCTTATATCCTTCTGTCTAAACATGTTGCACTACCTATGGGTTTGTTTAGTATTTGGTATTAAAACAAGAGAGTGACAAATGCTCTGGTTTATCTTCCCTATATAGCTACACTCTGATGCTTCCTAACTGCACTTGCAGGGACCATGCTTAACCCACGTCAGCTTCAAAAGGAAAATAAAAGTAAAAATAGAAAAGGCTGCATTAAGAAAATATTAAGAAAATACTTAGTAAGGAGTCACAGCTGGAAATGTTTGTTGGCAATTGGTTTTTTGGAGTTTCCCTGATCTTACTAAAGTTCCTTCCTCTCTCCCAGGGCCATTCACTGTGAAATCAGCACATTTTACATTTGCATTTCTGGAGCTAAAAGCACGCTCAGGAACTTCTTTATTTTCTGTTGCTTTGGGAAATTCTGCAAATAAAGTGTTGTTTTAACAGTTTGCATGAAAACATAGCAGTGACTAAGATCCATTACACTCCATTTCAAGCCCAGACACCTAGAGAATTAGCTAAATGTGCACAATTTACCTCCTACGTAAATGAAGATTATAGTTGACTCTGTTGAAGTCAACGCAGTTAAGTCAATGTAAGGTAAGATAAACTGGAGTAAAGTCTAAAGCATTCATTTTTAAAAGGAGGAAATACATAAAATAGAAGTAAACAGACCGCAGGCTTTCTGCTAGAGAGCACTAACAACCACCTACATGAAGAAAAGTGGAGTAGGTGTATGTTGGTTATTATTCATATAATTAAGATCTGCTTTAAAAAATACATTTTTATATATGAAAAGTTACATATTAAAAATATGTATCAGCAAGTTAGGACACTTTAATTATGTAATTGAAAATCATGGTTACAAATCTGACTCTCTTTTTTTTAGATAAATCTCACAGGATATAGAATTTGAATATTACAGAATTTAATGTTGCCATTAAGGCGATAAAGTCAATATTTGATATCCTAAAGGTTGCAAAAAGATCAGAGGTTTATCTGAAACAAGAGACTGCAGGACCTTGCTTACCTTTTCTAAGGTGTTTTCATCAAAACAAGGGAAACTAAACAAAATAAGGCATTTCTTTCTCAGACATCAGTGGGCATGAAAAAGGACAGGATGGGTTCTTCAAGTCTCCTGCTGCCAACAGAGAGCAGAACTGGAAAAGGATGGAATGGAAAGGGGTGAAGGAGAGAAAGGTGGGGATGAACTGAGGTTAACAGATAAGCTCCAGGAGAAGCAACTGGCTGGTGCTGAAGTGGAGATGGCAGAATGTGACAAGAGTGGTCTGCGACCGGTGCCAATTAAAAGAGATTTAAAAATGCTGGAAAAAAGAATCAGGCATTAATTTAGGAAGTCTGACTGTGAAGCGAACATACTCCGAGCAAGGAATGAAACTATGTCTGTGGTTAATAGAAAACACTGTAAATCTTATTAAGCAGGAAGTCTAAAGAGGCTTTTCTCTCGTTTTGTACCTAAGAGTCTGAAAATCATTGCATTATTAGATTAGCTTACAGAAAGGTAGTCATTCAATATCCTAATCTTATCCATGGGGAAAAAAAATTGTTGAAAAAGAAGAAGATTTATAAAACCCAGCAATGCCAAGGTCTATAATTGGAGAAAAAGGATGGTTTAGCCCAGAATTGGGCTAACAAATGCTAGCCCAGGGAGCTGAGATATTGAGTTCAATGGGGATTATAAAGCTGAAGTACTAGTCAGCCACAGCTCAGCTTTTTCCAGCATTGAGACAATAAGTAGTTGCAAGTACTGGCTGCAATTTTCATACTTGCCATACACTTTCTGTCTGCCCTTCATCATGGAAGAGGAGTAGATGTTCATACCTAAAATTAGTTCTTACTCCTTGGTCCAAGTAAGACTGAGCCGCTTCAGTGAAGAGATTTTTCCTGATATCCAATCTGAACCTTCACTGGTGCAACTTGAGGCCATTTCCTCTTGTCCTATCACTTGTTACTTGGGAGAAGAGACACACACCCACCTCGCTACAACCTCCTTTCAGGTAGCTGTAGACAGTGATAAGGTCTCCCCAAGTGGTGTTCCCCAGGGCTCAGTGTTGGGGGCAGTTCTGTTTAACATCTTTATCAATGATCTGGATGAGGGGATTGAGTGCACCCTCAGTACGTTTGCAGGTGACACCAAGCTGGGTGGAAGTGTTGATTTGCTTGGGGGTAGGAAGGCTCTACAGAGGGATCTGGACAGGTTGGATCAATGGGCTGCAACCAACTGTATGAGGTTCAAAAAGGCCAAGTGCTGGGTCCTGCACTTGAGTCACAACAACACAACACTACAGGCTTGGGAAGGATGGCTGGAAAACTGCCTGGCAGAAAAGGACCTGGGGGTGTTGGTCAACAGCCAACTGAACATGAGCCAGCAGTGTGCCCAGGTGGCCAAGAAGGCCAAGGGCAACCTGGCTTGTTTCAGAAACAGCGTGGCCAGCAGGACCAGGGAAGTCATCCTTCCCCTGTACTCAGCACTGGTGAGGCTGCACCTCAAATGCCATGTTCAGTTTTGGGACCCTCACTCCAAGAAGGACATGGATGTGCTGGAGCATGTCCAGAGAAGGGCAAAGGAGCTGGGGAAGGGTCTGGAGAACCAGTGTGATGAGGAGTGTCTGAGGGTAGCCTGGAGAAAAGGAAGCTGAGGGGAGACCTTATCACTAAAATCAAGAAGGTAGCTCAGTTTCAAGATTTGGTGACACTTGGACAAAGGACTTGGGAGACCCAGGCTTCATTCCCTGCTCTGCCACAGTTCTCTTGCACACCTTGAGGCATGCCATGAATTCTCTCCCCTTGCTTCTCAGCTGCAGAGCAGAGATAAAAGTTCCTCCCTAATTTAGGAGAGCGCTGCCAGCCAAAAAATTGGGGGTGCTCAGACATAACCACGCTGTAAACGTCAAAACTTAAAATTAAAAATTCAGGAAAGGACTTGTAGTCAAAACATTGCTTAAGCACAAGCTAAACTTACAGGTTTATTTAAAGCACTAGGGAATAATAAAAAATTGAGGGCAGTTTAATTTGAGCACATTATCCTGCACTGTCCTAAACACAGCTAAACTTCTTGAATACAGCCAAAGCATGATCATTAATTCCTGAAGAGGTACAATTACCAAAAGAAAAATTAGCTGAAAGGAGTCCAGGAACTGAACTTCCAAATGAGTTTGATTTATTTATCACAGCAGAAATAGGAAGCTTCCAGAAGGTAGATTTGATTTCAGACAATTTTGGTAGCAAAATTCACATTGTTCTCTAAACTATAAATCAATTTACCACTTAAGCGTAATGCAAGCTGTCTAAGTATTTCATACTTAAAGCAAACCAAGTGTAGTCTCAACTACTGTAACTCACTCATTTGAAATAGAAAAAAAGATCATACACTTAGATTAAGTTTTTTAAAACGTCAACATATCATAACGAATCTGCTTTTTTTTTTTTTTTCAGTTGCTGAAGGACAGCCTCGGTAACCAGATATCAAAAAGGTCAGAGAGTTAAATATTTTTCTATCTGAAATTTAATCTCGTATGCTACATGCTAGCTATGAAGGTATTCGAGAGCTTCATGTCCACCACTTTTTAATCATATGCCTGTTGGACTTTCAACCTCTTGTAGTAAGAAAAAATAAATAAATAAATGTAAATAAAAAATTGAATTCATCTTAGCAGCATTTCAGAGCTCTTTCTGACTATTATTTCCTATAAATCAGCAAACATTCACTGCCAGGTTGTTTGCCTGATAGCCTTGATATCTTAACAGTTGGTTTATACTTTTCAGTGTTATGCTTTGCTTTTGGTTAGCAGTGCTGTTTCTAAAGCTCTCTATAGCATTGCACAAGAACACAATGGGGAAAAACACATGGATTTTCAGCGATAAGCTAGCAAAGAAGCCATAACCAAATTGTTAGGCTGCCTGAATCTGAAGGGTTCACAGATTTTTTTAACTGAGTCTCACAGCATAAGCTCTGCACAATATCCTACACACAAGCAGTACCTACAAGAAGAGACATGGAACATTTTACACTGCATTTTACAGAACAGTATTTTTAAACGACTGCAAAAGATACCAGTTCAAATGCAGGATGTTTGCAGCAGTCTCAGTGCGGTTTTCTCCTGAAGATACTGGTACCAGGCACTGATATAGTCAGAGAGCACCTCTGTGTCCGCATTTACGATGTTACATGGTTGGCACCTGCTAAACAAGCTCCTGTAGAGTCAGGATACGGAACAATGCTGTATTTCTAGTATTTTAGCATAAAATATCCTACACAGAAAATAGAAAAAAAAAAAGGTCAATCTGTAATCCCTTTCTGGTAATAACACCCTTTTTAAACAAATATAATATATTCTTAGTTGAGAAGTAGTTGTCTCCAATTTTTCTTTAAGTTCCTCTTATTTCTCATTACCCAGCCTTTGAAGATATTATACTTAATGTGATTGATACAACTTAATAGGTTTTCTGCCAGCTCTGGTGAATTACTGATGCATTAAAAATTTCTCTGTACCATTAATGTCACAGATACTTGATTACAATTATTATTATATTTTAAAGGAGGTATGATAAGTGTTGGACAAAGAATCCATACATTGTATAATGTCATGTTGCAGAAAACATTGAGGGGGTTTTCTGAATGCTTTCTATATGCTGTAAGAGGTTGATTTCCTTCTGCTGTATCATTCTAATATTTTAAGGCAACAGGTTCTTCCTTTAGTAAAAAAAGGTCTGAATCACCTGAATAGTCTTGAACAGTCAGCATTCCCAAAAAGAGAGTTTGTGGAGATCCATCCAGTTTCTCTTCCTAAACCACAGGACTTCTAAGAATTTTTTCCAGAGATAATAATAGCACTTATTAAATGAGTTTTAATGTACTATCTTAGAATAAGTGGGAAACCTTCTGGTACACCCTACAAAATGTATCTTGAAATCAAGAATGGTAATGTCCTGGTAACAGTAGCTCGCAAACATCTGAATGTTCACTTGAATCTCCAAAATTGCTACTCTTCCTTCAGCTGCCACTGATGATGGAGGGGACTGGGATGGGCAGCATCATCAGGGGTTTTCTGTTAACAGATCCTGGCTGTTCTGGGGGGAAAATGCCCAGCACCAACCTCACCTTGGCTTGCAAATTCAAGTGTGTCAGTTCACAGGCCCTCGCTCACAGGACCTACAAGCAGGAGCAGAGCACAAGTGTGCTGAGTTCCCGGCTGAGGGACCTGGGGTTGTTGAGCCTGGAGAAAAAGAAGCTGAGGGGAGACCTTCTTGCTCTCTACAACTATGTGAAAGTAGGGTGGAGAGAGGTGGGGGTGGGTCTCTTCTCCCAAGTAACAAGTGACAGGACAAGAAGAAATGGCCTCAAGTTGTGCCAGGGGAGGTTTAGATTGGGTATTAGGAACAATTTATTCACCGAAAGGGTAGTCAAGCATTGGAAGAGGCTGCCCAGGAAGTGGCACTGCTAAGGCACCTCTCATGGCAGTAGCTAAGTGCCAAGACAAACATCACCAAAGCAAATGGTCTGCAGAAGAGCAGATGTACCCCATGAACAGCAAGAAACAGTTTTGGTTCCAGTGACCAATTCTTCCCATTTCCCTAATCTCACTGAACTCCTGATTTCCATACAAGCCTTTGCAACTTGAAAAGGTCACAGAGAAAAATGCTGCCGTGTACAGATGCAATGGTTGTTAACAACCTTGGATCCCTCCTTAGTCCCAGTGGTTCTTGGTTTTGTACTTTTTGCTTCAAATGTGCAGCCTAAAATTCAACTTTAAACTGATGAGAGACATAATTCAACATATTCTCCTGAAATTCACCTAGATGCACAAAATTCTTCATTCAAAGTTGGAGAAAAATATCCTAGCACTGACTGCAAGTAATTCTGTAGTGTGGTCAACTCGCCCATTATTGGATCCCAAGGCAGAACTGCATCACATCAAGAAAATGTTTCTTCCATAATTTTATTTCTATGACTACCAAGCCTGTAGTTAACCCTTTCAGTCATTTGCTGCCAGAGATTATCTAGCACTCATTTTCCCTTTCTTAATAATAATTTGACAGCAAGCTGCAGACAAATTGATTCACACAGCTACACAATTGATTGATTCCAA
>NW_010340795.1:6307-22368 GCF_000700745.2 Antrostomus carolinensis | reverse complement strand
TTGGCTTTCTCTCCTCCTTCTCCTCCTCTCTCTCTCACAAGCTCAGGCAGAAGGGAAATATGCTGGTTTTGTCAAGATAACTTTGGGAGGGATAAAAACAGTTAGTGGAGGTACAAAGTGCTTTCACAGCACAAATAAATAGAACAATATTGCATGTACACACAGGGAAGTAAAAAGATTTAACATCTAAGCCTCTCTTAAGGACTGTTCCTGTAGTGTGTCCATTCCAAAAGGGAAAAGGACACATTGCAAGGTCTCAGCAATGTCAGGGGAGTGGAAAGAGCGCAGGATGACTGTCAAGCATATCCAATCCTCCCTTACGCGCTTCCCCACACATACAGGCACCCAATTAGTCTCAAGTAAGAGGAAGCCCAGGAGCCCTTGTCAGCTTCACAGCAATGTGGATTTCAAAATAAATCCTACATCTGAGGAAATGAAAGAAAAGTAAGGAAGCCTCAAAGAAAACGTCATGACGTGTAGAGCTCATTAGGGAGACAAAGCAATGGTTTTGTTGAGCTCTTTTACAGATGGCCTCCATGAACCCTGCTTGGAAAGCAGTTTGAATGTATAAAATAATAGGAATTAGCACAAGGCCATGCGAGTATTACCCACCTGTAATTTGAGTCAGATCATTGAATAACTGGGGCCTGCATAAAGCTTGAATATTCATCAAGATCCAAAGTCATACTTTTTATACTTCCTAACTCCTTGAAGATTTGACTTTGCAATTCAATCTTAACTTTCCTGACTGAACGTTCTTTCAGTTTCATTTTCAGAAACGACAGAGCTGCACATTCACTCCAGCAGCAAACTGGCTTTTGGGTGGCTCATCACCAACACGTTTTAACAATGCATCAAAGAAAAACTGACCAAGAACCTCACTGCTAAGATTTACAGCTACAGAAATCATGGCCTCACCTTGAAAGTGGCTTGAATATGAGAAACTGAATTTTTCCTTCCATCTGCAGAAACTGATGTGGTCACATTAAAGCTGAGGATCCTGTGTCCCACTTCAGAGAATAAAGGTTTCTTAGCTGTGCTTAAGTAAAATGCAGCATTAGACTGCTGTGGTATATTTAATGACTAAGAAAAACTACCAAAGGGAGTTCCCAAGTAGTAATGCAATTTAGTAGACTAATATTCACTTGTACTTTGACAGAAAGACATTGAATTATGTCAGAATAAAATATGCGGAAGAAACATTTATAACATATATACAAAAAAGCTGACATAAACATATTTAAGCAAGACTGCCACTGGAGGAGATCGTGTTTGGGTTTCATTTCAGACAAAATCTATTCAGGGTGCCTGATGGGTCCATGCAAAGGCAGAGACTTTTGATGGTGGGAACAGAAGACAACAATGTTTATTGGCCGTAGGGGCAAAACAATCATCGGTATTTTGTGACAGCTGCTCTCAAAGCTCTGATGTTTCTAAGATAGGAGCCCATACTTTCTAATACTTTATTCACCTTTCAGATTTGCAGTGATTTAAATCTTTCTTAACTACTTTCTAATTAAATCTGGATCTTATTTTTCCTACATTTGCTCTGATTTAAATATTTGGTTAAATACTTTTTAATTAAGCCAGGATATTATTCATAGAAGTCTGATACTTCATTAATGATGCAAAGCAGAGTGCCGCTTTTCTTTCCTAAACAGCCTCAGATCAAAAGAGTTTCAAAATTATAACCTAAAATCTAAAAGTCTGGGATTTATTCCCTCCCTGTCGACCTTGATGAATGAAACCTAAGAATTAATTTTAAATTTTGGTGTCTGGGATGAAGAAGCCTTCCTTCTTCAGCATACTGGCTCTAAAGATTACTTTTTAATGGAAAAGCTGTAAGAATTTCTGAAATTGTGATGTATTAATTTTCCAGCAGTCCAGTCACACTGAAAATAGCAATGAAAATTGACATTTGACAACAGTATCAACATTACATTATTTAGTGCTGACATTAAACAAGTAATATCTTTTGCTGCCACTGCAAAGCTTTATATTGCATCGACCAAGAACTTTTCGGGGTCCTATGCAGTCAAAATGTTAATCAAGTTAAATAGTTACTGGGCACATCCTGATTTATCGTTTGCTTTGGTTTCAGTACCTGCAAACTCCACGTTCAGTTATTAGAACTGAAGTTCAAAGTACTACATGGTGTCAAAGGAGAGGAGGACAGAGGTCACAAGAATCCAGTTATCACAAAAATGAAGGATCAGCTAGCAAGGGTCTAAAAACCAGCTCATTTGGACCCAAGTTAAACAAAAACCCAGAGGCAGGGAGATGAATGTTAGGCCACACAGACTTCCCATTTGCAAGATTAAATAAAGGTAATGGAATAACATTTTTTTTTTTTTTTAATTCTGCACAAACTAAGCCTCTAATCTCTCAACACTACTATTATTATGTTACATTAATATGCAATACAACACTTTTTCACTATTTCAAAGGCCCTGCTGGAGTCTGGTGGTAAATATTTCATTTTACAGAAGGCAACGCTGAGAAAGGGATGGCAAGTAATGTACTCTAGACCACCCAATAAGACAAAAGTATTTATTAATGTAATTGCTTCATCCTCGGGATATTACAGCATGTTAATGTTTTCCAATGAAAATTCAAAGTCTCAGCCCAAACACAGCATGAAAACAGCAC
Source organism: Antrostomus carolinensis (assembly GCF_000700745.2). Lineage (NCBI taxonomy): Eukaryota > Metazoa > Chordata > Aves > Caprimulgiformes > Caprimulgidae > Antrostomus > Antrostomus carolinensis. The sequence continues at coordinate 19,719 of NW_010340795.1, read as the reverse complement.
AGAGCCCTAGCGCCTGGACAAACATCACCAACAGCATTCTGCTTAGAGAGCGGCTGCAAATCCAGAGTGGCCAGTGATGCCTTTCTAGCTGAACCATCACATTTCTGCTGGCTCTCCAGATACAACAGCAAGAATCTGCACCACCTGTTTGCAGTATAACGAGCTATTTAGCACCTTCGCTGTAGTAACTCACTGCTGGAAGGTGGCACGGCACAGCACAGCTCTTCAGAGCTGTAAATGAAATTCCTGCAGTTGGCAGACGCTACCACACCAGGGCTGTCTGCTCCCGCAGGCAAATATTTTCTTACCCTGATTGTTAAACTCTACAAACCCCACTGAGGAAAGTCACGGCTATCTAAGCAACTCCTATAAGGATCTCCATCTATTTTACAACTAATTTACGTCTTCCCCATTGAGAAGTAACGTCATGCTTTTAACTGCTACTGTTCGCTTGTTGATCTCAAAACACTCTTCAAGTGTGGGTGTAAGAGGAATCCTGCGACGAGCTCAAGCAAAACTCATCCTGTACCAGAGGGCCTGTTGGGAAGGACAACACCACACTTGGTCTAAGCACTGGTTTTGGGTTTGGTTTTTTTTTTTCCTTTAATTAATGTTCACGTAAAGAAAATAGTCCAACATCAAGGACAAGCGTGTCTAAATATTTGAGATAATCTGACATATAAAGTATTACCAGTGTTTCTTCAGTAGGCTTCAAATAAGAAAAGGCAGCCTGAAGCCAGAGACACACTAATTAAGGTATTTAATGAAGACTGAAGAAGGAAAAAGGCTACTATGAAGTACCTCTCACTGCTACATAGTAATCCACTGTTCAACCACAAGAAAGAAGGAAATAAAATCTCAGTATTACCCAGAGGATGAAGCTAAGATTCTGATTGAAGGTAGGATGAAGAAAAAAGTCATATTTTGGGGAAAGGTGGAGAAGGCAGAAAAAAATCCATTCCGAACCAAGAAAAGGAGATGCCACCTTAAAATTCAAGAGAAACAGGGAAAACCACTGTGACTTAGAAAATTTTTCTGACATTTGGCAGGGGAAGGAGAGCTCCCTGGGACATCTTATAACAGTGGGTAATACGCCTACATTTGTTAAGATGAGAAATTCCAGTCCAACTGATTAAACTGATTCACCTCAGGCCATTCAAAAGCTCTGCAAGACAGAATCACAGAATCATAGAATGGTTTGGGTTGGAAGAAACCTTTAAAGCTCATCTAGTCCAACCCCCCTGCAGTGAGCAGGGACATCTTCAACCAGATCAGGTTGCTCAGAGCCCCGTCCAGCCTGACCTTGAATGTTTCCAGGGATGGGGCATCTACCACCTCTCTGGGCAACATCTGGATGTCCACCCAGAGAGCTCCACTGATAGTTAACCTCTGGATGGGAGACTTCTCCTTTGGCTATCAGACTTGATCTGGAAGATCAAGGTAGCAACAACATTTTTTCTGATCCTCATCTAGATCATCACATACCCAATAGGACAACTCTCCCTGTGAAAGAACTGATATCTTGATTTGTATTTTTTACAGCTGACCTGCACTCCACCGGTCATCTCACTTTCTATTCACCAGGAAAAAGGCAACAATGAAAGGACAATGTAAAGAATTTGTAAGTTTGATGCCATCAATTTTTGTATTCCTTTCAATTAGATCAAGACTTTATCCAGGACCCAATTCCTAGATATTATAGTCTAAATAACTTTGAAATTTCAACTGGTATATTTGAGGTCATACTGTCTTCTTAATAGCTATGGAATAAAACATATAAAATACAAGACCAAATACAGAAAAAAATCCTCTCTTTTTACCAGATCCACTCTCATCTCTCACAGGTATAAACAAAGTGGAGATGGGCATTTTCTCCAAAAGAAGCAAAAAAATAAGGGACTTTTTTAATATTATTTTGGGAAGAACTCAAAATTACAAATTAGTGGCTCATTTCTGAACTGTACATTCATAACATCCTTTATTTTCCTGATATTTTCAGAATACATTAGCTCAGCAGTATCTGTAGTTTACAGTAGCAATTAGCATCCTGGGGAGTCAGCTGCAAATAACAAATTCATAAACAAAGTAGAATTAATCAACTGTAAAATTAAAAATAAGGAGGAGCCTGCATAATCTCAGAATGACAGAACAGCTAAGAGAAGCCTTTGCTCCAGGCAAGGATTAGTCTGTCAAAATTATGGTCAAATATTTAACCACACTTCCTTTTCCTTAATGGTTTATGAAATTAATGCAAGTTAATAGATAATTAAATAATAACTATATTATGGCCTATCTAACAATTAAATTGGAACCATAATCACCTTACTAAACTTCAAGATGTCCTTGCAAGTTTTTCATTTCAGTAAGAGAAGGTACAGGGGAGACACTTAACCATAAATGTGTAGGCAGACAAAAGAGTAAGACAACAGTGTATGGTTTCTGGGAATGAAATCCCAAAGCACAACTCTTCCTAAATGCAAAGACATGGTAGGAAGGTCTTCTTCAGTTATGTTATTAGATTGCTAAATCCACAGTCAAGTAAAAAATCAGACCATCTATTATTTTATCCACATGAGATGGGAAGGGGCGATGTGTGAGAACACAGCACAGAGCTCCAGTCTTATCCTCTGCCTACTGAAACCTGCACTTAGTTAAACGAAACACCAGGATTATTTTAGTTTAACAAGGCTTTTCTCAGACAGTGCCCCAATGTCCCACCTCATTACCATGCGCTGGATATCACCTAAAGGGTAGTCAAGCATTGGAACAGGCTGCCCAGGGAGGTGGTGGAGTCACCTTCTCTGGTGGTATTTAAAAGATTGGTATATGAGGTGTTTGGGGACATGGTTTAGAAGTGGAATTGGTAGCGTTAGGTTCATGGTTGGACTCAATGATCTTAAAGGTCTTTTCCAACCACTACAATTCCATGATTCTATGATTCTATGATCAGGCTACAGCAACTGAACCAAGTCCCACATGGATTTTTCACACTGCAGTGTGGGAAGAGGATGAACAGAGAGAAGGTCACCTGCAAAAGTCTCATTTACTTTTTCTTACAGTTAACAGTTCACAACAGAAACTAGAACCATACTTTTGAAATCTCAGTCATGCTACTGTATTATGTGACAACACACTTCACAGTCTGCTACCTCTACATGGTAAACCAGGCCAAGAACATCGGTTAGCCCTCTACCTGGCTCCGTATCACTACCTCAGACTGGAAGGCAATTACAGTGCATTTCCACTGACTTTTCTATTTCAACTATTCATACATCAGGGCTATAATTTTATTGGCTATAAATTTATCTATCATTCCCAGTTGATGAAAATCAGGAGAGAGTCCTCTTCAGGGAGGATATTTTTAACTGCTCAGTGTGAAACACAGCAGAGCCAGGGCTATGACACTTCTGACCAGTAGATTGGCTTCCCTAAGAACACTAGGCTGAGAGATGTTTCATCTTGTAGGATTTGGGGGTGTTTTTGTGAAGCTTACCCATACTTCATGTAACTAAGTACTTTAATGAGGATGTTTATAAGGAGAAAGCTACTTGGAAGAAGAGTCCATGAAGTCTACTGGGAGGCTTGCTGTGGTAAGTCTAATTTACCCAGGAATTGCTGAAATACTGACAAGAGAGACACTTTTTATTTAAAAAAAAAAAAAAAAAAGGGAACAGAAAGAACAAAGATCAGAGACAGAATCATCTAAGCTTGTCAGAAAGGCAGGTAACATTGTCTGCCTTGGAAATACTTCTACTCAAGTAGACCTTGCAAACTTAGAGGAAAATTCACAAGAGCAAAGTAACTTATATCCTTAAACATTGGCAAGATGAGGCTGTTATTGAAGTGTTACAATTTGCTTTGCATTCCTATTTAAAATAGTTTCCCTTTAGAACATCCTATTGAAAGGAAGCGAAGGGCTCTGAAGCATTATTTTCCTTACATTTGTGAGAAAAAGCCTTTGTACCTAAGGCTGGTCAAGATCCACAGTATTTCAGGATGGCAAAGTCCTCTTACATTACCAATCTCATACCTGAAAGCATTGAGAACAATTTCACAATGGTAGATTTAATAGATACAATCTCAAAAGAGAAAAATCAAAGCAGTGTTTGTACATCATTTTTTTTCCCCATGAACACTCAAACATTCACAAATTAGACTTCATAACACTCCTCCTGGCTAAGTAACAATTATGCCTACCATTTTACAGGTCGCTCACCAGGGAGATTCACTCACTTATTAGAAGTGAAAGGATCTCTATCAGGCCACAAGGTGACTCAAAAGGACAGACACCACCGCAACCTGAAGTGCCTCAATCCATTGGGTGACAAGACAAGGTGCAATTAGTTATGCATTTACTCTGACCAAAGAGAGACATTTCTAATGGTCTGCCCTGCTACTGCTCAATGTGCTGCTCTATCTTTCCTCTTTGTAACAGCAAAATTGCAGTGAAAAAAAAACCCCAATTTTCTACAAAGTGAATCCTAAATACAACACTGCAGAAGCTTTTTTTGCAGCTGATGCTCAATGTTTTGTACCACCTCTTTATTCTTAAGACAAAGGGTATGTATTTCAGCAACCACAAGCTGAGTGGTGGATCTGTGTACAAAACGAAAGGATCTCATGCCTTAACATATAGGAAAGCAGATGAACCACTTTAAATTATAATCAATGGTAACAATAATCCTACAGCTAGGCCTTGAAAACTGAAGAGGTATTTCCAAAGTACTTTCATAAATTTTCATAAAGGGCATTTCTACCACTTAAACTAATACAAGGCAAGGGATCAATATTACAAGAGTCTCTGTATTTGACAAAGGAGATCTGAAAACTTTCCACTTGCTTCTGCATTTCTGTTCAATCTATTTAAATTCTCTTTGTTCCCACTGTCTTTCAGCCACATACAGTAATTAAACGAAGAAGCTCTAATTTATCTAAATATTTGCAGTATTTTATTATTTGCACAAATTTATGCAAGGTATGTATCTTAATAAGGGTATTTAAAGGATATTTAAGAGCTAAAACAGAACTGATTGAGAGCTATAAATCCATGTCAGTCACAAAGATGTATTTTAATTTCCCAGAGCCTTGTACTGACCAGATCTAGCTTGCCAGGAAAACTCAGTACTGGGCAGGTGCTTCAGTTCTTGGCTACAAAAATATCTCATCTTCCTTCTCCTCACATTTCACTCAGTCTCCAGCCTTCGTTTTAAATCTCTGCAAAATCTTCAGAAAGCAAAGTTGGGCTGACAGTCAAATTGAAAGCCTGAAAGACTCTGGAATATCCTGTCACTGGAATCAGCGTAAAACCTCCTGTATATTGTTAAAACAACAACCTTTCACCACAGACTGCTCCTCTCAGTATGGGTTTTGCACGTCATTCGGGACATCACCCAAAAAGGCAGCTGGACCATCTTGGCTGTGATGGGGAACTCGCCAGTGCGAGGCACGGACTCATGCTTTCAGTTCAATCATCTCTGCTTCAGTCCTTCATCTTCTGGCCAGAACTGTGATACTCTTACAAACAAGGAGACAGATTATAAGCTAACTTGATATATTGTAGTGATGGAAATGGCATACGTGGAAACACATTTTTTCTCTTTTGGCTATGTCTTCTAATTTCTCTGCCCTCCCCCTAATCACATGTTTTTTTCTATTTATTCTCTTCCATATGTTTCTATAAAATAGAGAAAGCACAAATAAACTAATAAGTACAAAAAAGAAAAGAGACCTCTGCCTATAATTGTAAATTTTGTTGTGTGATGCTTTCTTTCTGGTAAGCATTTGGGGAAACAGATTTTATGAACAGGTTCCATTAACAATAATGGGACAAGTTTCAAAAGTAATACAAGCTGGTGCACTTCAGAAGTGCAAAGACTTCAATTACAGGCTTCAGGCACTTTTTTCTTTGCTTTGCAATAACTAAAACCACTAAGCTAAAGAGTAAAATCTGCAGCCTTTCAGCCTGCTTCAGTGTAATATAGTGGCCTTTGCCTACTTCCATAGTGACAAGTGCCTACACCGTAAATCTCTGCCCAGGCACACTAGTGACATAGTGTTGCAGGGAAAAAATACACTGTACCATTTCCCAAACAGTGTAAATTTTTTGGTCTCTAACACTGCTGGTTCATTACCTCTGTATATTGTTCACTGAAGTGCTCCAAGTAGACAAAACTACCCAAGAGAAGCCAACCAGTGTCAAAAAGCACATTTCATTTTGTATAAGAAACACAACAGAGGAGCATGCAAACTTAGTCATTTCCATGGTATGAAACAATAGATTGCCAGTAGTAGGTTTTAGCTTGCTTCTCTTTAGGGAATTATTTTGGACCCCATGAATGCCTTGTGAAGAAGTAGGTAGGTACCTATGTGCATGGAGTTTCCTCCTCGAGCCAATGGAAAAGACACTCCCCATAGGTGTTCACAACCCTTGGATCCCCTGAGGATGCTGCAAGCAGTGCCTCAGTGTACCACTTACAAAAAATGTATGGTAGCAATTATAATTATAAATTATAATACAATCATAATGACATAGGCTTTATTTAAAGCATGAAGTCTGTAGAACTTCAATACACCATTCAAGGGGAGAAAGGAATTCATAGTTTTTAGCTAACAGGATTAACAAAACCATTCTAATCCCCATTTATAGTACAGGGGGATTAATATGATGTTTCTGATCTGGGATTGAGCATCTGATTTCCACTGGATTTGCCCCACTAGAGAGCTGAGCAAGAGCTGCTGAAGACTGGACCCAGACTACTGTCTGATGAACCCTCAACATCCCTGGAGCTTGGAAACAACCCTACCTACAAACTTCTTATCAACTGCTGTCGATAGCGTAAATTTTCACATTATTTGGCAAGGGGGGCAAGGGTCTTGTTATTTAACATGTATTTACATCAAAGGGCTGGAGATGGAATAAAAAGTCAGTTTCTGCTGGGTGAAAACCAGCAAAGCTATTGCAAATGAAGCACATACTTCAAAGCCTTCACTGTGTCAGACAGCCGTGCATGTTACTACAGCAAGCACATTACTATTACCTCAGACTTGCTCAGAAATCTGAGATTGGATTTCTATTTCCATGCCTGCTATAGACTTGACAAAACAGAAAAGCAAGCACTGATTAAAGGCATATTTATTTCACTCGGTCATGCACTTTAGAGGCTCCTTCTGTGCCCAGTTTGCTCTTATCAAGAGTTACTGATGGAATTATAAAAAAAATCCCCATTTTCCGGGCACACCAAAGCACAGAGGTATGGAAGCATGGGGAAGCTCTTTCCCCATCTCCACAGGGCGTCACCTTTTGTTGTCTACGAACATTAGGGCCACAAAAATAATCAGAGGGATGGAACACCTCTCCTATGAAGAAAGGCTGAGAAAGTTGGGGATATTCAGCCTGGAGAAGAGAAGACTCTGTGGAGAAATCACTGCTGCCTTTGAGTACTTAAAAGGGGTCTACAAGAAAGATGGGGACAAACTTTTTAGCAGGGCCTGTTGTGATAGGACAAGGGGAAATAGTTTTAAACTAAAAGAGGGGAGATTTAGACTAGACAGAAGGAAGAAATTTTTTACAATGAGGGCGATAAAGCACTGGCACAGGTTTCCCAGAGAGTTGGTAGATGCCCCATCCCTGGAAACATTGAGGGTCAGGTTGGACGGGGCTCTGAGCAACCTGATCTGGTTGAAGATGTCCCTGCTCACTGCAGGGGGGTTGCACTAGAAGAGCTTAAAAGGTTTCTTCCAACCCAAACCATTCTGTGATTCTATGATCTCCTCAATATCATACCCACTATTCAACCCTGCCCTCGATACCCACAGCACCCAGCACCCTTCTCCCTTCTCAGGTTTCCAAAATGGGAACTGTGTTCTTAGGTCTAAGCCCCTTTACTGCATCATACCACAACTTTTATACAGCACACAGTGATTTTGTGCAAAACTTCCATCTACCTCCTTTTTGATTCACCTTGTCCAGTATTTTTTTCCCTCTATCCAATTAGCCTGATAATAATTTTCATGTAAGAATTTGCAACCAAGCTCTACTTTAAATACTCAGGGTGCTAGAAAACACTTACTTGTGATAATTTAGCTAGATATATTTCCAGCTATGCATGCAAATCTACAGAATTTTGCTGGTATACCAGTAGCTGGTATAACATACCTCTGCTTTACCAACATACATCTCCAATGCTTTTTTTTTCTCTAATTCTTTAAAAGAATTTAACATATGAAATTAGAAGGTGCTAATTTGCTTTCATTGTTAGATCTTGGTCAAGAACCTCAAATATGCTCTGATGATATTGAATGAGACAAGTAGAAGCTTGACAGCAACAAGCATCACTGCAGCTTTCTCTTAGTAGGCACAGAGAAGTTTTCAACTATGCACTGAGGATGAAGTAGACACAGCTTTTGGAAAGCAAAGCATGGCTCAAATCTGCTCAGTAAATTTCAGAAATGTTATCATTAAAAATTAAAATTAACTTTCAGTTGCTTGGACTCTCTACTCTGTTTCAAGTGCTTTTAATTGCAGTGGTCTGGTTTACATAAAAATTCTAAATTTTTGCTTAAGGATGTTCCTGTATGACTGCCAGGTCTTCCTTTAAACTAATCTTTCCTCCTTTCCCTTCCACTGTCGTATTTATCATTACTGCACTTACTAATTTTTAAAGGTTGCCCTTCTTCTCAAGAGCTAAATAGGAAAAAACTGAAAGGTTGAACCATGGCAGACAATACAGATTTGGCAAAAAACTTCCTTTTCCATCCATATCTGCCAAAACTCAAAAGAAGTCCCCTCATTATGACCTCATGTGCTGCTGGTGATTTAGAAGTGAAGTAATAATTCGTTCATTTGCATTTTAACAAACATGAGGAATGGCACATTGGAGGAGATGCTTCTTTTTAGTAGGACTCGTCATCACCTCGGCTGGCCAAATATGCTTTTTCCTCCTTCCATGGAGACAGAGAAATTTCCTTGCTGGCCCCTTTTCCACAGAGAGAAGCAATAGAAATCAAGATTAAACCTGTAACTTCCAAGCACTTTGTCAACTTTGATCACCCTGCCAGTGATCCAAACCAATGGTTTCCTACTAGAAATATCAGCTGCTGCACTGAGCTGAGTAGCTGCCTCAGTTCTTTTCAACAATATTGTTGCATTTATTGTTATGACATTTAAATAAACAAATTCATAGACCAAGTCCCTCTCTGTGGTCCCCTATGGTGGCACTTTAATAGAATCATAGAATCATAGGATGTTGTGAGTTGGAAGGGACCCACAAGGATCATCGAGTCCAACTATTGCCCTAGCATAGAACAATCCCAAGATTCAGACCATGTGTCTGAGGGCACATGTTGGCCAAATGCTTCTGGAATATTGTCAGACTTGGTGCCATGACCACCTCCCTGGGGAGCCTGTTCCAGGGCTCCACCACCCTCTGCCTGAAGAACCTTTTCCTAATGGTCAACCTAAACTTGCCCTGGCACATCTTCCTGACATTTCCTCTGGTCCTATCACTGGTCATCAGAGATCAGAGCCTGCCCCTCCTCTTCCCCTTGTGAGGAAGTTCTAGACCATGATGAGATCTCCTCTCAGTCTCCTCTTCTCCAGGCTGAACAAACCAAGCAACTTCAGCCTCTCTTCATATGGCTTCCTCTTTAAACCCTTCACCAATGTTGCTCTATTTTACCCAACAGAAGTAAAACAGGTTGAATTGTCTCAACAGAAATAACATGTTACGTTGCTTTCAACAAACTACTGTCTCCTAGATCATGTTGTGGGCTATGGGACTCACGGTGCCATTGTTTGATACAAAGCAGCCACTAAACTGCTAAAGTTCAACCCAAAAGCCTTTTTCTTTCAAATGCAGTCACATTTAAAATAAGACAATTAAAGAAAAATATGCTTTCTCTTTAGCCATCAACAAACTTTCTTTAGAGGAACTGCAAAAGCTGAAACAACAAGAAACTATTGTAATACCCCAAACAGATTCTGCTTAACCCTCCAGGGGATGAATTATCCCTTAAAGACTCTCAAGGTGTTTAAGCTGTGGGTGATGGTTCACTACATAATCAAGGATATAAGCTGACCTGCCAGCTCTATTTGCTTGTGCTTATTTAATAACAAGAAAAATACTATTTCTTTTTACCATTCTGTTCAAAAGCAAATAAACGACTTTTACTCAAATTTAAAAAACAACCGTATTAGTATTCAGGCAACAATCAAGATGGAAAAAATATCTCCTTAGAGGGAAAATTCAGAAAGGTTTAATGCCACAGTCAAGGAACGAGGATGGAAACATTCACACGACCCTAAATGTGAAGATTTTTGCAGCACTTTTTGCAATCAGTGTGGATGTATTTAGGTAAAATCTAATTTTCCAGGGAAATCATAAATGCCTCATTTTCCTGAGAAGCCTGAGGGAGACTGTATGTTCCAGAGATAATACAGAGATTGTATCAGGCGTAGAACACCATATCTTTGGATATAAATAACATGAGGAAGTACAGATGCAATTTCATCAAATATCACCTCCCTAGACTGCAGACAAGACTACACATCCTTCTTAAGATACGTTGAGCATCTTTGTGGTATATTTAGAGGGCCCTCGTTATAGCAGGATTCAAAACTGTCCTGACTGCCATGTTTTAAAACATGCTTCTCACCTGCAAGGTGGCAATGTGCTTTTTCCTGGCCAGGCTTGAATAGCACTATAAATTGCTTTGCAAAATAGTACATTGTTCTGGTAGGTTATAAAGTGGTTTACAGCTCAGCTTTGTATCCCCAGTTTAGAGCTCAGTTCATCTCTGTAGCTATGAGGCTGAATGCTGTAGCGCTTGGCTAGGAAGAACCATGAGTACCCGCGGCTTTTCCTGATGTGGTTTTATTCCTCTCAAGAGAGGACCGAAAGAGATCTTCGCAGTAACTGAAGGGCCATTGCCAAATGCTGTTCAGCCCAAAATTTACACAAATTACAAGAGAAATCTAAATATTTCCATGTTTTATGAATACTAAAATGAACAGTCATTAACTGAGTGCAAATATGGATATTTTATCCATCATTAACAGGAACTCTCCCCATTATTTCAAATAAAATATTGATGTTTCCTCACTCTCCCCTTTCAGATAAAGGTGTTAGCTCAGCTGCTTTAAAACATGCTCTTTATTTTTGCTTTTTCAGAACCTCTATGATTACATTTGAAATTTGTAGCTGTAATTTGAATTAAGCACATGGAAGAACAGGAAAGTTCTGGGTTTTGTTTCAGATCCTAGCAAATATATCTTGGATATAACAGATCAGCCTCCAAACCACCAGTTGATGAAGTGGTAGAAATTCTATTGCTAGAACTTAAAGAGTACATAAAAAATAAACCCCAAGAAAGAAGTCAGCTTTTCTTGAAGGGGCTGGAATAAGCCAGGGTTTGTTTCAGAGTCTCAAAAAGTTCAGTTCTCAAAACCTCATAGAACTCCATATTTAATTACTTACATTAATATCAACGCTTCAGCCACACAAAGCCAGGATTTCCATTAGTCTCCCACTTGTCATGAGAATGTTAACCACTTGGCTTGTGGATAACCTGAAATACATCTCCACCAGGCCATCCTTACAGTAGCACATTAGAGAGAGCACTTTGTATATGCAGGTATATGACAAGCATCATGCTGAGGGCACCCATCCAGAAAAGGAAATCCGTATCTAATCCCCTGTGCCACTGAGTATTTCTTTAACACAGGCAAGTCTTGCTTTCATCTCCAAAACATTTTAGAGGCCAAAATTTCTTTTTATGGTTCTTCTGAAGGACATGCAAATAGTATCAACAATTTTTGTCTTTTTTTTTCTGCTTCCCTCTACACAAGAATTTAAAAAAAAATCATCTTTAGTTAGATTTAAATAGTTTATTCTTCTTGAAAAAACAGTTTTTCATGTAAGACATCCCCAATCTTTGTGTTTGGTATGTCTGGCTCTTGCCACCTTTCTCTCTCTCCCAAAAGAGGTTCACTAGACTTGGGAAAGTACAGCAAAACGTCAAACTAGAAATGGAATAATGTCCTGTTCTGGCTTCTTGTGACAGCATTTTTATTGGGATGATCCAGTCTGACTCACGCATAAGGGACCTCCCGAAGGAGCTCGAGACAAATTTGCAGGAGTCTGTGTAGACAATGCACCCCCTGCCCAGTCTTCTCAGGAGACCTGTGGAGATGCCCATCCTTCACTGCTGTCAACACAAGGCTTTGCTCATTCCCAGGTTTAATGACTGAAACATCAACCCACCAAGTGGCAATATATCACAGTATTCCTCCAGTGTATTTAGAAAGGAAGACGAAATAGAAGACTAGGACCAATACTGAGGAGAGGCAAATTTTTTCATCACAGGGTGATCAGCTGACACAGCATCTAGATGGTATAAAGTTGTTAGAAGAACTTGTTTATCTATTAATTTTGGCCCTTGCGAGTATCTAACTGGAGACAAAGATATATAATCATGACAGTTTGTAGCAGTGGTTCCCAAGCATTTCCAACTACAAAATCACTTCTCTGTGCAACAAACCCACTTTCATTTACACTGCTAGGCTCTTTCCCCAATTCTGAGAAAAACTGGTCTAACAAGGATGCAACAGCTTAACCCATCACACTCACAACTCACCTCTATGATAATGTGCTACCTACAGTTTCCCACCAGGCATAGGATGATTCCTCTAGGTTTGACCCCATCTCTTCTCCAGAGTTTAAAAAGAAAAAACATAACTTAAATCAAACTCCATAAACTGATGGAAAGGTCCTGACTCAAGGCAGAAAGCATGCGTGTGTGTGGGAGGGCAGCACAAATAGTCATTGGTACCCAGTTTCTCTTTTGCTATTATATAATTTTTTGGTGGATTTTTTTCCCCCTCAACCTCTCATTTGCCATTAAATACACTCCAGTAGGACTGTATCCCCCCACCTAGAAATTAAGACTGAATTATTTGTTGAGCAATGTTAGAGTAATTTTTTAAAGTCCAAGTAGAGAGAGCAGGTACTGTGGCCTCTGCCTTTCCTGCAGCCACTTGACAACTGTGTCTGATTTAAAAATAAACTTTAAAATTCTAAATGTAAATTTTACACACATGAAAACACCATGTTGATACATGTTGATACCAGTTAGCTGAGTAGTATTTTAGACACAGTAAAATCAAAAGACAAATTCATATAAATATTTTAAACTCATTTCTCCAAAGTATGAGTAAAGCCAATGGCTCAGTAACACTTTATGAACATTCCTCTGTCCACCAAAGGAATAGATCTTTATTGAACCTTCCAGAGGAGGGCCACCAGGATGGTCCGAGGGCTGGAGCACCTCCCCTATGAGGACAGGCTGAGAGAGTTGGGGTTGTTCAGCCTGGAAAAGAGAAGGCTCTGGGGAGAGCTTATAGCAGCCTTCCAATA
>NW_010340795.1:3308-6029 GCF_000700745.2 Antrostomus carolinensis | reverse complement strand
CCCTTCCAATCCTAACCATTCTATGATTCTATGAAATTAATAAAGAAGACATGGTGGAGATGTACATTTTCATCTTCAGGGGAACATGTGAGACTGGGGGAGGGTTATGAAGCCATTTTTGTCTCTTGGCAAGTATTTCCAGAGGTGTCTCCTTTCAGGTATGTTCATCTTTGCCCAAAAGACCTGGGAGAGCCTGGTCCTGGAGAAGGGACAGTGGGTGGCAAGGACCACCTGAGCTGATAAGACAGATTTTATGTGTTTCGATTTTATTTGCTATCTCCTGTCAAGAAGGTCTGCTAATGAGAAGACAGAAGAAACTAGAGGAGACAACAACCATATTTTATGCAAGTTTATTTCCTAAATGTTACTTCTGAGTTTTGTACTGACAGACAATACAATAATGGGGTGTGTTAATTTACCGAGGGGAGACTGCGCTCTGTTCAGCTCTACAATAAACTGAGAGACATTGAAGTGATAAATCAGGAAGGCTTGGTGGAAACTAAAATTAAAAGTAAGCCTCACTAAATCTTAACAATGGGATAGCTACATAAATAACTTGATGTATAGTTTCTATTGTTGTTTACAGATAATAGAGTTATCTATTTTCTCTAGCTATGAAGTGCTTTCTGTATTAAAGTACTACTGCCATCATAAAACACTTGTGAAAATTAACAGCCAACTTCTCTTCTGCACTGAATATTAATTTCTATATGAACGTTTCTTGCCACAGAGCTTTCAAAACATCCTCTCTCCCAGGCTATTTAATTTCATGCAGAAAGTAGTTTTTGATCAACCTACACAAATCAGTGAATGAAGAGGACATGGTGTATCTAACTGCCTGTCTAAACTCCAGGAGAGCACTCCCCACTGTGAGTTACTTGATGTGAAATGAAAAATTAATTCAGTTTTTTATTTATATATAGATTAAAAAAATGGTTAAAGGTCAGATAAGAAGTGGTAATGGTAGATGGCAGCAGCTTGTTTAATAAAAGCTAGAGCTGTGAGGCAAATTCTGGACATGCAATGGACTCCTAAACATCAGCAGAGTGAGTATTGCCAATACTATTGAGATGGAAAAGGTTAAAATACAGGTATGAATATAGAGTGATCAGAATTAGAGTTACAGCAAGCATGTAAGGGGGAATAATATCCCAAAGATATTTGAGAGGAGAGAAAAACTGAAAGCAGCAATACCAGAGCCCCAGAGAAACAACAGGTAGTAAACTCAGACACAGGCTTACAACTAACTGAGATATTAAGGTTGTCTGGTTGCTTACAGAATATGTACATTAGCCCAGTCCAGACACGTTAGTTATTCCTGTTCAGCACAGCAGACTTCACATCAAAACCAGTTCATACACTTCAACACATCTCAGGGTTGGAAAGGCTCAATAAGATGTCTAAGCAAAGTCAACATTAATCATTCAAAAGCTGGAGTGCCTGAATTAGTATGGAAGCTACTGCAGTAAGCACAGCTTGGCCAAATAATAATTAAATGACTACTGAAAAAAAAAAAAAAAAGAAAAAAGAAAAAAAGACAAAAAGACTGCACTGAACAACTGCTTTGTTTGGGGAAGGTGGGGCCAGGACCACCACAGCTAGAAGTGCCTCTAGCTACTGGATCTTCTGGACATTTCTACTTCCATAACAAGGTGAACTAAAAACTCTTCTAGTTCTTTTCTCTTTTTAGATCCTAAGCCTGGAAACATTTGTAAACAGCACAAATTCTCAGCTTCTGCACATCCAAGTTAAGGTTTCTGCATAAATGCTTCCCAGGATCCTACCTCAGATTTCTCCATCTCTGCTGATAGTTTTATAAAGCTGCTCATAAAACGCAACCTAGAAGCGCATACCTTATTTCTCTAGCAAAAGCAACTAAAATGATGCTACATGTTTTAAATTAATTTATTTGTTGGTTTCTTTCACTTGAGTCAAATACTCAAACCTCTGTTATATTATTCTCATTTCCTTCCCACTTTGAACTGACATCAGATAGTCCACATAAAACATTTTGCATACAATTATAATGATCAAAAATCTTTCAGAAAGAAAAAGGAAGAAGATACCAGCTTTCTAATGTTTTTATCTATAAAGCCCCTGTCTTGTTCTTGATAGTATGCTTATAAATAATTAAAATATACGAACAGCAATAATAGCAAAATACTTTCCTTATTAGGCTTCAACTTAACTTTCTAAGTATATTATCACCATGATAAGCCTCTGTTTATCTTGCCTGTGGTAGTACTTTATAATGATTACATAAAGAGGTCTATTTTAAGAAGGTATATCTTTGATCTCTTTTTATATACATAGAAATAATTTGCAACTGACAGATCCATTACACTTGCACATGATATTCTTCATTTGCAAATAAAATACTCTATATGGACAACTTAAAGAATCATCTTGTTTCCTTTAGTTTTTTCCTGCTTCTCTCAGCACATATAAATTGAATCCATACTGCACAAATCAAAGAGGGTATTGATTCCTTAGGCGAGCATGTAGAATTCATCACACAGTGAGTTTCTTATTTGGATTTTTTTTTTTTTTAATCAACTGCCACATAAACACATCTATTTATAAATCCTGCCTGGAAACAATGAGGCATTTCTAAGGCAGGTACAGATTGTGTTAAATTTTCAGAAAGCAGAGAAAGTGAAAAAAATGAAGAAGGTTTTTTTAGCTGGCCTTCAGGAGCAAGCACACAACCAAGCACTTTGA
>NW_010340795.1:2848-3260 GCF_000700745.2 Antrostomus carolinensis | reverse complement strand
TGAACCTGCCTTCCCTCCAGCACCACCTTTGCCACCATGCCCTCCATCTCCACTCTCTCCAGCCTTGCCTTACATACAGGCACTATTTTCCATGTACTGTCAGTCCTGAAAAAGTTCAGGCAATTATTGACAGAATAAATTTCCATGTGTTCTTTCCTTAATGTCATCAGAAAATGCCTTAAATAGCTGTTGTTCCACCCACCTCATTAGACGCTTCACCTGAGCGTGATCATTTCTAGACCACCGGGAAGATTTATGGGGACAAAGCTAAGACTACCCAGGTTCAACAAGGCCAAGTGCTGGGTCCTGCACTTGAGTCACAACAACCCCATGTAATGCTACAGGCTCAGGGTAGAGTGGCTGGAAAGAAGCCTGGCAGAATAGGACCTGGCGGGGTTGGGCGATGGGTTGC
>NW_010340795.1:0-2717 GCF_000700745.2 Antrostomus carolinensis | reverse complement strand
CGCATCTGTTATGGTTAAGTAATATACCATTATACTTGCTGGAGTGTGTATGTCCAAAGAAGGGCAACAAATCTGGTGAAGGGTCTGGAGAACAAATATTATGAGGAGCGGCTGATGGAACTGTGGTTGTTTAGTCTCAATAAAAGGAGGTTGAGACGAGATCTTGTTGCTGTCTACAACTACCTAAAAGGAGGGTGTTAGAGAGGTGGGTGTCGGTCTCTTCTCCTAAGTAACAAGTGGTAGGAGAAGAGGAAATGGCTTTAAGTTGTGACAAGGGAGGTTTAGATTGGATGTTGGGAATAATGTCTTCACAGAAAGGGTTGTCAAGCATTGGAGCAGGTTGCCCAGGGAAGTGGTTGAGTCACCATCCCTGGAGGTATTTACAAGACATATAGATGTGGTGCTTAGGGACATGGTTTAGTGGTGGCCTTGGCAGTGTTAGGTTTAGAAATGGACTTGACGATCTTAAAGGTCTCTTCCAACCAAAATGATTCTATGATTCCATGATTCTATTCTGTCTGCCATCAGAATTGATCAGCATACCTCCAAATGAAGAAAGAAGACAAGACCACTGGGGAAAAGAGCGTTTCACAGGGCTGCCAGGAACAATGTACCAAAGAAGTAGTGTCATCTCAGTATCTAATCAACAAACTAAAACTTCCATCAGTCTCTATGGGCAACATAGAAAAAATAAGGTGAGGTAAAACAAGACAGGGGAAGAAAAGGCATTGCAAAGTGAGAAAAAGAAATGCATTTCTGAAAGGGAACTACCCACAGCATCAGTCAACTAACATTAGTTGAGGATACTAATCTCTATTTTATGATTAACAAAGATAAACACATATTGTGGCTTTTAAAAGTTTGTAACAGAGCCTGTGTATTCCTTTGGTAAACGGATTGCCATAAGCTGCTATTCCTGAATGCAAAAATTCTTAGCGGTTTCTCAGAGTTTCAAAGGGAAGTCATGGAAATGCTATGCTATTTTATTTTTATTCATACCATACAAAAGATACCCCCTGATTTAAGTCAGATTTCATAGCTGCATAAAACATGGAGAATTGCTGTGTTAGGATGTCATAAGTTCATGTACACTAGTCCCAGTTTGATCCTGATGATCTGCAAGCAGTTTGCTGTGATCCGATGAACCATATTGATGAGACAGAATGAACACAGCAAGGGACTTATTTATCTAGAAATAAATATGTATCTGCCACCAAAGCATGGGACTTTGCCCCATACAAGCTCTAAACTCAAGAGATGGGGAAAATATGGTTCTGCTCCCCACTGGGGTACACTGACTCTGCTGGAGTGGGACTAAATCTTCTCTACTGGCAGACTAGATTTAATAATGTTCTTCTCCTTCCCAAGAATGCTATAAAGCCGCATTAACATCCTGAAGGCAAAAGTCTCCACACAAATGAAAAGGAATATTGTTTCTATTTTAGAGATGCGATAAAACCCTGTAGCAAGCCACCCACATAATAAGTATTTCTACTCACCCTGGTTGCTGAAAAACCAACATTCAGATCACTTCTAAGTTTAGAATAAAGCACTATGAGAAGTTAAGCACTTGAGGAAATTCAGGAGTGCAGTTACTTTAGTTAAAGCACAATCCTGATTTATCACCCAATTCTAACTGACATCTTTCTGTCATCTTTCCAGAATAAATACACATGACCACACAGTAGGTTCAAGGCATATAGCAAATAATATGGATTACATGGATTTTGGAGAAGAAATTCTGTCATCTATCAATACCTCAACACCTCATTGAGAGAAAATCCATAACCAGTAGCATGGAGAAAAAAAAACCCAAACAAACAAACAACCAAAACCCACAGGAAAAAGAAATGTAAAAATCACTTCAGCACTCACCATGCAAGCACAAGGAGTCAATTGAGCAGACTCAAACTGCACTCTCCACGTTTCTTTAAATTCATCTTCCTGTTTTGGATCTCTTTGCTCAACTACCAGAAAAACAGACTTATTCACAGAAACTTTAGACAAAGTTCCAGTTTTATTGTTAATGTAGAATACGAAACACCAACTCATTGCTGATGCCTAAATACTCTGAACATGAGCAAATTTAAAATAGCCTGAGCACTGGTATCTACAACAGCAAGAGTTGGGCACATTACCAGCATTATACAAATTTCTGACTTATGGTTTCACTAGTGAGCTTAAATCCTTACCTATTCACTTCTCTTTTTGAAAACGTAAGTGTAAAATAGTATCAAAGGTAGTGTAAAAACACAGTAACTCCCAGTTACCTTTTTAAAGCATTGGCAGGGTGGCAATAAAACTTACTGGAGATGCAGCTCTGCAATGTTATATATTACCGAGTGATGGAAGGCCACCTTATGTAGAAAGGGAAAGTTCATTGAGATGATATCTTTATACCTTTTCTGATGGACTATTTACTCAATAAATAAATATATTAATAATTTAGATAAATATGGAAATTGTACTTTCCTAAATTATTTATTTCATCTCCATCAAGAAAAGCTTTTTCTGTAATAGAAGGACAGAGTACTGGGCAGAGATTCACCAAACTTTTCCAAATGCTTTAATGTCATAGTGGCAGCACAAACTACCCATAAAACCACTTAAGCTGCCAGTACCCAAAACAGAACATAAAATCTGGGAAATTTATGGGAATTACACCAGTATTTATATAAAAGCTTAGTACCCAGCCAACATGGGTTTAGGAGGGGCAG
>NW_010340794.1:88677-91769 GCF_000700745.2 Antrostomus carolinensis | reverse complement strand
GGGGGTGGATGTTGGCTTTGCCATTGCATTATCCTAGGTGCCTGTCTCTGATGAAGGTTAATGAGGAGAGTTCAAATGCTAAGACATAATTAAATAGCAATAATTAAAGAAGCTGACACTGCTAGAAGCAGCAAACTGAAATAAAGTACGATTGTTTCTCTTTAAAAGAAAGTAGGCAGTTATTGTTTAAACACAACCCTAGCAGGTTTGTGAAATGGTTCCCCATATTCCAAAACATGAGTCACGCACTCATTAATTGGTATCATTACACATATAATGCTGTTTGCCTTTCCTTTCCTGATCCCATTTGCCAGTTTTTGGATAGCAGCCCCAGCACAAGTGAAGCCCATTTGGCAAGGCTGCCCCCTGATCGGAGACAGACATGTGGTCATCCTGGCTAACGTTGAACTGAAAAGTGTTCGTACACTCCCCAGGTAAGCGCGATATGACAACTGACAGGGAAAAGAATTGTAAGGCACACAATGCTCTGACCCATAATATTCTGGGAGAAGTCAGTGCAGGACATAAAAGCTAAGTCAATGTTTAGGAAATTGAGGTATTTAGATCCTGAACATTATGGACATTTTGGAGCACTGGCCATCCCTGCTGTAGGCTGAGTGGTTCACACAGTATGCAGCAGAAAAAACCCCAGCAATTTCTACTATATTTTTTCCAACTAATTTGCAGCTGCTAGTTAACATGCATCTTTTGTTAATGACATCAAAACTTCCCACTGTTCTGAAAATTTCACTGATTTACTGAACACTTAAGAATCACTCAGCATTGTCAACAGTGGAAGCACTACTATGAAGCACAAGTTTGCCTGCTGTTGAAATCTAACTCTGCCTTAATGGTAATGAGGTGACAGATCCTCACAAAAGTAATATTCAAGTGCACTGGTATCCTAAAAGATGTGACCATCCCATCATTTCTGCAGGTCTGTGTCTCACGTGGATTATCCTGATGGATAATCCCAGATGGATTATTCTAGCTAGCAGAAAGAAGGACAATGAAAGTGCTACTTAACTTTGTCAGTTATAGGGTCACCTATATAGAACATGCCAAGTTCTATGTTAGGCTCGCACATCTAACGCTGCCCCAAGGATCTGATGAAGAAAGTCAGGCCAAGAGAAGGTAATTTCATAACCTGCAAATATATGTTTGGTGGTGAATTATCATGCACACTACAATTTCCTCTTATGTTCTCTATAGATAAAGCTGGATGATTCCTTTTGTAGCCTCAGTAAGGAATCCCTTTCCTTCCTTTCTGAAATAGTCATGTCTGCAGGACCTGCTGGGTGACATTTGTTGAAAGACCCTCTGTCTGAGGAAAGAGTTTTCCAAAAGGACAGGCTCAGATCATCTGAGCTCAAGGAGATCTCTTGGGGCCACTAAACAAAACCAAAACATTGAACTCAAACCAGATCTGAAACTTGTAAACAAGATCTGTTCCTGAACAGTGAGGTTATTGTTCCACAAGAGATATGAATCTGCACTGCTCCAAAAGATGGAAAGAAAAGGAACACACCATCTAGGGCTCTTAATCACCTGAAGTGTCTTTTCAGACAATTTTGGGTATTGGTCATCAGTTTGAAAAAGAACGGAGAAGTTGTTTCCATTCTTTGCATACAAGCACAGTTATAAATATGGCCTGAACACTGCAGGTACAAAAAAAGTGCAACATGTTATACTAATGAAAATGTAGTTTGCTCACCTGTCTTTGTCATGTTATTCTTCGCAAGAGTACATCAGTCAATGACTAACATGAACCTAAGAGGAGAAAGCTAGGTGAAATCGGGGAGAAGAGGCTCTCTCCTGGTTGGATAAAAATAAAGCTATGTTTAGACACCTTTGGGGAGGATAAGGAGAATGTGTTAAAAATTCAGTGTAAGCCAGCCCTCCTCGGAAAGTGTTTTTTCCTAAAACAAGTTGACTCTGACATTTCACCTTACTCCTGACCAATGGCTCCAGAGTACTGATACAACATCTATCATTGCAAACATTGAACAGCAGTATGTCTCCCTTTGTAAACCTACCAGAAGCTAGTCAAGGCAAAACTTGCATCATTTTTATTGAAGGTGCAAAATCTCAGTATCAGAGTAGGCAAGTAGCAAGCTTATTTTCATCTGAAAGTCAGACTAGTACTTGAAGGTAAGTCTCAAGGGGTGAGAATCCAGTGCATCAGTCCACTGAACCCCCATGAATGCTTTCTTTGGTCATTTTATCTTACTCATAGGCTACAAATATGAGGAAAACACCACTGAGAATAAGATGAAGTAACTAAAAAAAAACCAAACCAAAACAAAAAACCTCCATGCCTATTCCCATTACTAAGGTGTGATGACCTTGTTGAATGGTGACCAAGGGGAATCTGGTTACAGATGACTGGTGGCTGAGCTTTTGACAGTAGAAATATGTCTCCTATAATAAGTTTTCCCATGTCTAAGTTAAAATGCTCTGCTGTCTCTTTCTACCTACAGGTATCTTAAATTTGAGGCAAGAACTTGGCAGGAGTTTGAAACCAGGCAAGATGTACTGCATATATATCCACAGAAGTTGTACAATTTGAAGTTTGGACAGAAACCTAATTATAACTTCGTAAGCTCTTCCCAAGATTGATTCACCAGTGGTAGAAGCTGGATAGTCAACTTCCTAAAGCTGGTCACAAAGAAATAGTTTTCATGAGAGGGGGATTGTTCTAATCTTACAGGAGTTAGAAAATAAGACAACCAGCTCAAAGAGATCAACCACCCATGGTAGCCATGAAACCAGCTCAAAAAAACCCCCAGACCAAAACCAACAAAAAACTTCACCAACCAACCAACAAAAAAAAAAAAAAAACAAAACCAAAACAACCCCAACCCAAAAACTTATATTCAAAGAGCTTTTGACTCAAATACTCACACCCATTTCATGTTCTGCACCAGCATTCAAACATTTCTCACATCAACATTTACCATAGTAAAAACACTTTTGCTCTCCAAGGCTTTTTGCAGAGATTTAAAACCATCAGATACTCAGTTTGCATCCAGAGACTTGAAGTAAAATAAAACCTTTAGCTTTTAAGGCCCAAACTAGTTGAAGTTTTCCCT
>NW_010340794.1:84093-88660 GCF_000700745.2 Antrostomus carolinensis | reverse complement strand
CCCTACAATCACTAGAGGGCATTTAGATATATTTGCCAACTATTGGCATGTTTTCAGTCTCATTTGCACAAGTGCTATGGGCATACACTCGAAAAGCTGTCGTTGATCTCACTATCTCTTGTTTCATATTCCTTTTCAGGTTATTAGAGTTTGGATTTTTAAAGGGTTTTTTGTTTTTTAGTTTGCTTTGGTTTGGAGATTTTTTTTTAAGATTAATTTCTTGGATGGTTCAGAATCACAGCATACACAGTTATCAATTGTGGATTGTTAATTTAGCACAAAAAAGTGTCTCAACAACTATTTGGAGAACTTGCACAACAGCAGTCCAGGTCTCAGTGTACTGACCTTCATTCTGCAGAAAAATCAAGAGCTAATCCTGCATGTCTAACTGTTTTATCCTTTGAGTAGCAAGTGATAGGATGAGAGGAAACAGCCTCAAGTTGTGCCAGGGGAGGTTTAGATTGGATGTTAGGAAAAATTTCTTCACCAAAAGGGTTGTCAAGCATTGGAACAGGCTGACCAGGGAAGTGGTTGAGTCACCATCCCTGGAGGTATTTAAAAGACACGTAAATGTTGCACTTACTGACATGGTTTAATGGTGGAGTTGGTAGTGTTCCATTTATGGATGGACTTGATGATCTTAAAGGTCTTTTCCAACCTGAATGATTCTATTGTATTATTCTAACTGGTTTTAATGAAACAGTACAATATAAATAGTTAAAATGGCTTATATTAACAGCCTGTAATAGAGTACAATATGCAAAGACTGACATTGACCCTTAATAATCTAAACCTAAACTCTAATCAATTTGAACCCTCCAGGAAGATGATAAAGAGGGGGACAGTAATCTTTCAGAATCAAAGACTTCTAGGAGTAACTTCCTCAGAGTCAGAGATATCTCAGAACTTTACTGCTCAGATCTTCATGTCTGTCTTGCTGCTTCTTACAAAGTCTTCCTATATTCAAGGCAATTATTTCTGAAATAAACTCCAAGATCATCTGGTCTACTATTAGAACAACATGCTCATAGTAAAGGAGAAAGAAAAGGAAGGATCAAGATGGTAAGGAGGCTATAGCCTTAAGTTACTATACATCACCAAAAGAAAAGTTTTGTCAGGTTGGGAACTGACAAAAAAAAACCCCAGTTGTAAGTAATTTGTATTTATATAATCTTATAGAAATATATTTATAATTCTGCTTTTCTGTGTAAACTTTTGGTCACCCCTCACACTACATATTTAGAGGGACAAGAATTGTGCCATTATCTTTTATCCATGGCTAGTTCTTCTGTACTACTCCAGTCTCATGAAACACAATGTTATCATAATCTCCTCTTTAAAGCTTATCATCAATTGTCAATTATCCACAGCATTGGGATGAGAAGAGGAAATAACAAAGTTGGAGCAGCAAAAGAAATTGATAAGGTGAAATATATTTAAATTGGACAGAACAGTCACTGTATTTAGGATATTTATTTTTGAAAGGTGAATTTAAGAAGTAGAATGAGGTCATCAATATAAAAGAGCTTTTTGAAGAGATTAAGATCATGATGATTCCTAAATAACACGGGTAATTGGCTAATGAACGATCAAAAGACTTGACTATACTGCAGTTTCATTCTTAGACTGCATTTAAATGCATCATTTCATCTCCCACTGTGATTTATACTTTTTTTATATAGTCTGTATTACAAGAAAGTTTTGGCCTTCAAATCAGATAAGTCCTCTAGGAACTCAATTATTCACCCAATAAAAAGCTACATGAAACCCCTCCATGTAATGATTTTTTTCTGGCAGAGAATTTTAATGAAGTGATGTCCCAGTCAAACAAGATGGTGGACAAATGGGATATTTGCAGGCAGCACATTCAAAATTATATATGGACAGTATTAAATTACAATGGAGTCATCAATTTTACTCTGTCAAGTTTTCTCATAATTAATAAAGATGATATTCTCAATTTTCAAGAGTAATATGTACAATACGAGACCATACACAGCTGTTTCAGAGAAAATCAGAAGGGTTTACCCATTAAGATTGCCAAGAAATTGTAACTTCCAAGCACAATAATTTGAAGTTTTGGCATTTGCTTCAGCATACACGCACAGCACACACACTGGGTACAGCATGGAAATACTGATACTACTTTTAAAAACATGCATAGAAAATCTACACTCCAGCATCCACCTGCTTTCTGGTCAAGTGATCCATATCCTCTCTCTGCCAACACTAAAGGTAATGCATATCCACCATCACCTTCATTCATTTATAAACAAAAATAATAAATAAATATAGGGAAGAAACTAGTAACAGAGGCTTTTACTCAAATTTTGCAGGAAACTACTTATTATTCTAGAGGTCAGGCACATGTAAGAAAAAATACAGTTACTATATCCTTTCTTCTTTCAAATTGTTGTGTCCAGTTCAGGGCCCTGCATTTCAAGAAGGACAGGGAACTTCTTGGGAGAGTCTAGCACAGAGCCACAAAGATGATTAGGGGAGTGGAACATCTCCCTTATGAGGAAAGGCTAAGGGAGCTGGGTCTCTTTAGTTTGAAGAAGAGGAGACTGAAGGGTGACCTCATTAATATCTATAGATATGTAAAGGGACAATGTCAGGAGGATGAAGCCAGGCTCTTCTCAGTGATGTCCAACAGCAGGAAAAGGGGCAGTGGGTGCAAGCTGGAGCATAGGAGATTCCATGTAAACATAAAAATTTTTTTTTAAAAAAACCTTTTTCACTGTGAGAATGACAGGACACTGGGACAGGCTGCCCAGAGAGGCTGTGGAGTCTCCTTCTCTGAAGACATTCAAAACCTCCCTGGATGTGTTTCTGTGTGACCTACTGTAGGTGATCCTGCTCTGGCAGGGGGTTGGACTGGAGGATCTTTCAAGGTCCCTCCCAATCCCTAACATTCTATGATTCTGTGAAATGCTTTACAATTTAAACAAAATTAGGAGAACGATGAAATTGAGAAAAATTGAGATGCAAGAGGAGTCAAACACAGTAGGGTTAAGACTGCTTACCACATAAAATACTGTCACTACTATTAGCCCTCTGTTTATTGTGAGCATGTACAAAGGTTTTTTTGTGGGTTTTTTTTTTTCCTCAAAGGAAAGTCCCTTAACTTGCCATGCTTATTTGTTCATGTGGAGATGGTGCGCATACTTCAAAAGACTGCATTTCTAAAGCTAGAAGACAGATTCTGCAGTGATGCTAAGAAAGCATCTACAGAGTTTTGCCTATTTATATTATGCAGGGTAGTAATCCACAATGTAGTATCCTGTATAGAATCTGCTTCCTATTTCACATTTAATTGCTAACAACTCCATACTGGCAATCAAGTTTGTATGAAGAAAGCTTTCCATAACAGGAAACAAACTATACTAAACATCCATCTGATTTGTGTTTTACCTGGTGTACACTGCCTCCCATCCCTCCACTAATGTACCTAATATCCTCAGGAAGCAGCACAATATTAATACAATATTCCAATGATCCACTTATCTCCTCCTATTAGTCCCCTCTCTTCCCTTACTCCTCCAAGTATGAAGACAAATTATATATGGTTTTTAAATTCATTCTTTTGGTAATAAAGAAGCTTATCTTATCAGTTATTGCATGCATTAAATTGTTGTCCCCTGGAGGTATAATTTTCCACTATATCCTGCCCTTATTTTAGTATCCGTTAGACCAAACTATATTTACAATCTTTCTGTGTACTAATATCTGACCCTTGGCTGTGAGGTAGGAATGCTGATCCCCAGCTTTATCTGACAATTCTTGTTTTCCTGCAGTTGCCTCGGAAAGTAAATGAAGATTAGTTTGCTTTCAGGGTTTATTGATTAAGCACCATAAAGGATGGTTGTTGTGAACCAACTTAGGTCATAATCGCTTAAATAGGTCTCAGGAGCAAGAATAGTCATTTTCTTGCAAAGATAGCTGAAGCCACATATGCAAGATAAACATACATGGGTTTTAGGGGTAGCTGGTGCTTTGTGTTATAAATTAAATACCATACAGAGAAGTGTGTTTCCCCCTCCTTTACAAACTCTCTCACTACTTTCCCTTAAGCTCAGGAAAGGAAACGGTGGTGATCACAATCTCTGAGATGCTACTGTGCTGTCACATATTTTCTTCTTACATGGTGGCTTTCATCAAGGATCTCAAATTACTTTTTGAACACTGATTAATCCCTACCTGTGAGATAAGCATTCTCATACACACAGGAGGACACAGGGTGTTCAATAGCTTATCCGAGGACGCAGAGTTCCTGAGCCATAGAGCTGGTAACTGAATCCAGCCTTGCCTGGGGATCAGGCAGGTGATCTCCAGAGGACACATCCAGCCTACACTGTTCTATGCAATGCTATGCAAGCACATCACCCCTCACTTAAAATAGTTTTATAAATACCTTTGCAAAATTATAAAAGAAAATCATATCATGGGTTTCAAAATAAAATTCATACATCCTACAGAAGCGGCAGTGGGCGGGAAGATGGCCTCAGGCTGGAGAGGCATTATGGTGGAGGAGGCTGGAGAAAGTGGGCCTAACAAGAATTTAGGG
>NW_010340794.1:80621-84082 GCF_000700745.2 Antrostomus carolinensis | reverse complement strand
AGACAGCAACAGATCATCACCTCCCAATAGAGTTAAATCCCAGACCTAACCCCAGGCCCCAAGGAAAAAGCATAAATAACAGGATTTCCACTGAAGAGAAAGATGCTGAAGAATGCCACTCACTAACTTCTAGATAGTGAAAGGACTGCAGTAGAAACATGAACTTGGTGTTTGTGTACTATAATCTACGAAATTCTGCATCACCAGTGTGAAACAATTAAGATTAAGACTAGAAAAAAAGCACAGAACTGTCATTTAACTTACACACAGTAACCATTTCTTAAATCTGTTCTAAATATTTAAGTTACTTCTTATGCACTAAGAATGTTCAGAAAGTACCAGGCAGGTACTGGTAGAAATCCTACATAAATATCTAAAAATATTTGGTATTTTTGTAGCATTCAATGAAGACAACTTAATTGTTTAATAAAGTGTAAACCCCAGGAGTAAAACATATTAAAATTTGAAATAAAACATATTTTAAAGGAGCTGTACAGGAAAGTAATGTTTTAAGTATCTGCAAAAATACAAGTTCAAGAAATTATACAAAATATTAGATCAATGGCAAAAATCAGTGCAGATTTTGAAATTTACTTTTTTTAAAAAAGTAAATTTCTCAAGTATTTGGATTCTGCATTATGCTTTTCCTGAGCATCTAATTCTTTTCTCATCCTGTATTCACAAAAAATGAAAACCAAACAAAACTTCCTGTGACCAAAAACTCAACCCACACACTAATTCCTCATCCTTCCTGCCCTCTCTGTCAATGCTTCGGTTATGCTGTCCTATATTCCTACCTTAAAATCATACACTTACTATTAAATATAGTTAATGCACCCTACCCTTCAGCACAAAGGGCCAGTTTCAGGTATTTCCTCCAGATTCAATATAGATTTCTTTGGTGTGTAGTCAGTAAGCATGACAGAAAAACTGTCCTGGGTGAATAGATAACACGCCTGTGTTCCTCACTGTTCACTACACAGCTCTGTTTTCCAATGACTGCCACTCCTTTGGTCCTACAAAAAACAGAATTCGTGATAGTGTTGGTTTTTTTTGTTGTTTTTTGTTTTTTCCCCTCTTCTTCCTAGGTCCTTTAAGGAACTAACATCATGGTTCTTAAACAAAATTATCAGAAAAAAAAACCCCTAAATTTTGTTCCTCACAGAAGACTCTAAACCCAGCTGAGCTGAATGGCTTCTGGTTATGCTTAGCATTGATATTCTTCAGGCTGCACAGCAATTTGTAGATCACAATCATTATTGTCCTAATATCTAAAAATCTTTAGATAGCATTGTGAAAAAAACCTTGAGAAAAAGATGCAATCAATAAGTATTTCAAAACCAATATACAGGAAATAGCACAAGAGAGGGATTTGAGCTAGCATTTGTTGTGCAGAAACAGGTGTCAACACCCATCACAGAACAGGAATAGGGGGATTGGGGGGAAAGTAACAGTATGCCTTAGAATGAAATTTTCCTTTTCACTTGAAGATGGAGGAGCTTATTTGCTGAATTCTGAGGCTGGAATACCTTGTTTCAAATCAAAACTCTTGGAAATATTAGAAAACTTAAAATCAGATGTATTCTCTCAGGATGTTGGACTAAGGATTAATGATTGATTTTTCTGGCCTCAGAATTTGATCCCAGGTAGGATTTAAGGCAATCGTCAAGTCAAACCCATTTTCTTCAGTGCAACTCATCTTACAAGGAAAATAATATATTATATATATATACACACACACACACTGGCCAGCACTTCAAACTGATCAAAAGGACCTACAGGAAAAAAAAAAAAGTGTGTTGCAGAACTCCTAAGTCAATGATATTCTGTGAGAAAAGATGTAAGTGACTATATTCAAGGGAGAAAGAACTGTGTAAGGAGAGTTCCTCATCATTTCCCCGATATCTAAATTTGGAGAGAACAGTAAAAGCCACTCACAATTAGTTCTCTGACATAGTTCAGCGAAACATCTGGAAGAACACAGATCTTTAGAATAGCTCCTGCATACCTCTCTACTTTTTGCTCTTCTATTTTAAGACCTGGTTGGAAATGATCCTGTTTATTTCATAAACAATCCAATTATATTCTCTGAGCTTGAATAGGATTATTTAGGTACATTTCTCTTTTGCAAAATATGGTCATTCTTGTTCAGTAATAATTGCATTAACTTGATTTTCATATCAATAAGAACACACAACACAAACAGGAGACCCCCACTCACCCTTCGCCTCTGAACCTGCTCCTCCTCCAGTTCTCAAAATGCCACCACTTGGTTGACTTTCTGCAACGTAGTCTGGTCTGAATTTCAGTGGCAGGTGTGCCAAGCCAGCTTCACTCACGTCAGCAGAAATACATGGAGAATCCAAGAATAAAAGCTCAGTCACATGGTAGAATTGCTGAGGCCTAAGAAGCTACCACATATCAGCTGAGATTATTCCCATGGTTTAACATGCTAAGCTTGGGAAATAAGATATCTTAGCTTAAATCTCAGCAAAAAGTGTTTGGGCAGAATGATATTACTGCTTCTGACCAGAGTGGCTTAAGAATTGTCCCAAACACAGTTAGTGTGGCTCAGCTGATGCAGGGTAGCTGGATGAGCAGATGTAGTTTAGTCAGGTGTCTTAAATGTGTACACTTTTTCAGTTGCTACATGTGTGTGAGCATACACATCATGTGTATATGCTATCTATAATAATAGATAATATTTTATCTATTATTAATATGCTATCTATAATAATAGATAATATTTTAAGGAACTATCCTCAAAAATCCTTGCTGAAAATTTGGGTAAATGTCTGAGGTGACGAAGGCACTAAATACTTGTTATACTCAGATGTTTTTAGTGAGCTGTGCCTATAGATCCCTCAGCAGTTCTAGTTCAAGATCTTAATGCTTATTTCTTAAACACAAGCTTCGTCACTGACAGAACAAACAAACAGAAAGCTTCTCCTCTAAGCAAAATACTTAACTACTGGAAAGATGTTTAACTTTCCCTTTGTTCTTAGTCTTGGAGAGGAGGGGAAAGGAGATAAAATTTCCTGGTCCAAGTTACTCTCATCATGCTGCATCAGAGCTGGCTAAATCAGTCACGCTGCATTACGTTACATGGCTGATTTAGCCTCGTATGATGAGTCACTGCAGTCAAGCGTCAGCAAAGAGATGTGCTACTTAAGGAAAAAAAAAAAAAATCAGGGCAGGTGCTGTGTGGCTAATTTTGCATTTTAAAATTGATTTTTTAAAAAATTTTGAGCACGGTAAGAGTTTATTTGGTCAGCTGTGACTGTTCAACAAAATTGTAACAATCATCTTTATTCTTTATTAATTTGTGTCTGGAGGCCTCCACTGCAGCTGGGACTCTGTTGCACCAAACACTGCACATTTGTGTGGGAAAAGGCAATGACAATGTTCCCTGCCATCTCAACATACCAGCATAAGCAGGGGAAAGAAACAGCTCAGAGCAG
>NW_010340794.1:42226-80604 GCF_000700745.2 Antrostomus carolinensis | reverse complement strand
GAATCTGACTCAAGGTTCCCAGTCCTCAGACTATAATAGCCTCTAAACCATCAGAACCTAAAAAAAGTAGTTTTACAGATGTTTTCATAGGCATAGGGATGAAAGAAAAGAGGAAAGCTGAGAGACAATTAGTGATATGAGCTCTGTCAATTACTAAGATAAGAGGAGAAGTCAAATTTTAGTGACCTTGAAATCTCACCCTCACTAGGCAGCCTTGTCCCTATAGACACAGGGACTTTGACAAGAGTTCCAGTGCCCAGCCTTCTTGTCTAGCACATCATCTATGTGCTATGGAAAAGCAGATGAAGAACAAACAGGTCACTGGTATGCTTCAGTGGAACATGGACCCTGCTCTGCTGGCAGAAGCAGCTTTTTGGCACTGGAAGTAATATTTTGGTTTGTATTTCTACAGTATCCAGTCTGTATTTCAGTGCTTACAGATCATAGTATAATCCCAGAAAACTATATAAAATCATGCTCCCAAGATAGATCTCCTCTTCCCCCCCACCCCCCACCTTTTTTTTTTTTCCTACTTTCATTTCCTACTTCCTCTCATTTGCTTTTAGATGCCTGGGTAGATTTAGATTAATCTTAGGGCTGAAATGTTACACTGAAAAGTTGTATTAATGCCTGATCTAGCTATTGCATCCTACTGTAATTCATGTACATCAGTAACAGAAATAATCCTCTGGGAAAACATAGTGGGGAATGGATTTTTTTTTTCCTCTGTGACTGTCAGCATATTTTCATTCTAAAGAAAACTAAAAAAATAGTTTCTAAAAAGATATTGCAGTAGAAACCTTTAATGGGAGTATCTCTAGGTAGCTGATCATTCTGGTTCACTAAAGACACAGTTTGTTTTCAGTTTAAAATAAAAAGAGTGGGGAAAATGCAAAACCAAAATATTCTAAACCACACTCTATGTATTTTGTTTCTTCATTATTGCTTTGCAGTTTCTAGTTTAAGAAGCCAGAGATCAGACTTTTCCACATATTGCAGAAGCTATTCAAGCACCACTTAATCACTTGCCGACAGTTAAGTGAGTGCTCCAAAAAGACCCAGTCCTGTCCTCTTCACATGAGCATAATGTATCAGAATCCAGGTGCACCACTTCTAAAAAGCAGAGTTAGTACTAATTTTTCCTACTGTTAAGTCTCATTTAAGCAACCTTTTAAAATAAGCATATTCTAATAGAACTGCTTACAATACTTGACAGCATCATTTGCTACAGAAAACTTAAAGTACATTTTCCATTTCTAAAAAGGCAACCAGGAAAAATAATTGGAAAATACAGTTCATCCAAGGCCATAAGAGATCAGATATTCTGCAGAATTAATACGCATGATGTAGATCAAGCAAGTAGGTGATAATTTCCAACAGTATTTATTTACAAGGTATACTAGTGGAGGAAGGAAAAGAATTTTCCTTTGCTTCACTACACACACTGACATGAACAAGTAATCATTCAAATGCTTTTAAGAGATGCAGTCTTGCTTGTACAACTCTGTGGAGTCACAGAGAAATGAATGTAGATTACAGCAGCAATAGAGAAGCTATAAATACACATACTCTGTCAGTCACATCTAGTGGGTTTTTTACATAAGATCATAGTATTGATATGGTATTGATATATTTCTTCTTGGAGATGATTTAAACAGTTATTTAGTATGTCAAGATTAAAAATAGTCTTTTAAAGAGTGAGTAAAGGTATGATTCCTTGATTTCCTTTACTACACTTTCTAGACATATATTTCACCTCAGAAAAGACCTGCTTACTTATGGAATATCCCAGCCATTGATCAAAGATAAGTCCTTTAAACAAATAGGAAGCTTAAAATAAGTTATGTTATCTGGGAAAATAAAATCAAATAACACCAATTAATTCAAAAGAGTGTTTTACTACAAAGGATTAATTTTAACACAATTCAAATTTCAAAGTTAAGGTAGTCTTCCCAAGTTTCCTAACTGTTCATGCCTATCTTACTAGCATTTTCTAGTGGACCTCATGTTTTTGACTGGTTTACAGTTAAAGTTGGGAAGAGGGAATGGGGTTAAAAATAAAGGCATGTTTTATTTTACTTGTTCTCAAACAAGGATGTAGCTAATCCTCCCTCTCTTAGCTCAACCCATAAAAACCTGATCACTTGTCATTTCACAGCTTCATCCAGCTCAAAATGGGAAAGATTTCTGAGCTCTTAAATTGTCGAATGGAGACACCACTTTCTGCCTAGTTTTATCTTTCTTTAATTTCATCAGTTCCTGACATTCTGCCCACACCCTCCACCACCTCAAATAAATATCAAAAGGAGAATATATGGAAATCTACTCTTACAGCAAAGATACTTCTTCATAACAGAACAGAAATCACTCAGGCTAACATCATTGGAGAAAATACTACATCCTTTGCTAGAACTGGTAGACAAACCATAGAAGAATTTTAGATAGGAAAAGTCCTCTGACTGTCGCTACTCCAAAAGGGCTAACTTCAAAGTTGGTTTAGCTAAGTCAAGGTGCCTCATTCCCATGCAATTTTAGGTCCCAAATCAAGTGATCTAGCTCAGAAATAAAGATTGCACACTGCAGGAAGTTGTTTGTTTGCAGTTTTCCCCTCGTTTTCAACAAAAACCCCGATGTGGCATTTGGGGACTACCACTATCTACATAGCTGGGTATGCAGGATTCAGTGATCCTGTTTGGTAGGACCTTATTTAACATTTGTACCTGATGATCAGAATATCCACACATCCATTTTTGCTGAGCAGAGCAGCAACTACTAGCCCATATAAAAGGCTATGTGTTGTGAAGATAGTACAGTCAAGGAGTTCTGTCTTGTTTGCAAGCTGCCTCAATAGACTACATGGCAGGTGGAAACCCAGGTGAACTGGTACCAAACACACACTCTTCTCCAGCATCTCAGGGCAATTTTGCATGGTATAGCTGTTCCTCAGGCAAAGCTAGGCTGTGTGATTTGCACTTCCATCTGCAAGATTTGACAGGTCTCACTATCCTTGACAACTTTGCAGTCATTTTTTGCCACACAAGCAAACCACAATTTTCTTGAATAAATTCTCCAGTGGATTGAAATCTAGTAAGATTTTTCTTAAACAGGGGATAAGAATGTCTTCTCTTGCCCTCTATGTTTATCAAATGTTTTTGTCATTGCAAAGAAAATATCACTTTCTAATTCCCATTTACATTTTTAAGTACCTCTGTGTTCCTTCAGGGGGAAACGCTGTACCATTTTGTTATATAACTTTTAACTTTTTAGGAATCTTTTTCCCTCCCAATTTCAAGTGGGCTTGATGATCTTAAAGGTCTTTTCAAACAAAAATGATTCTATTATTATAACTGGCAAAGTATTCTGTTCTCTTTATCTATGATTAAATTGTGCTGAGTACAAAGACAGGAAGTTTCAGAGGTGCTGAAATTGGCTACAAGCCCGACTTCCTCAGCAAATTTTGAATCATTGTACATTTTGACTTATTTAGGCTCGATGGTGCAAGTAATAAGATAAAATAAATAAAAACATTGTCCAAGTGAGTATAGAGCATGCAGAGTTACACAACCCAGGAATTTGGCCCAGTATATATTTATTTCTTAACGCAAGCAGTAGTCTGTGTGGCACTCTAAAAAACAAGACCTTTCAGATTGAGATGAACACAGCAAGATATATTTCCTGTCTAGCCATACACATTAAAACAGCAGTAGCAAATGCAACTTTTTAAAGGTAACACCACAAGACCATCCAGAGCAGTACATAACACAACTCATCTTTATTAGGAGACAAGCATCATTTTTCATGGGGGAAACTAACTATATCCAAAAAAGAACAGGAAAAGAGAGAGATAGATCACTTAATCTTTCAAGAGATGGAGGCAGATCTATGTGAAAGCTAGCATGGAAGAAGGCATGACAATGAGATTTGGTGATCAAAATAAAGGGAGATGTTATAAGCAGAACACTTGAATATGGCAAAGAAAAGGATAAAAATAAAAAGATGTCAGACACCTAAAGGTCAAGGTAATCCAAGCTTAGTTAAGGACAGTAAAAAATTATTGCATTCAAAAGTTCACCCAACTACCCTAAAAAACAAGCAAGTCTCTAAACTGTAGCTGACAAATTAAAAGAAAATTTAAAAAATTAGTTTACCTACTGAAATGTGCAGAGAATCTTCTATTTAGCACGACGCATTTCAAAAACCAGTATCATTCTTGGAATAATGTTATAATGTGCACAAAACTATTTGTCAGGCCATAATCAAATACCAAAATCAGTTCTGATGGAATGTGCAATTGCTCAACCTCGACAACAGTTGCTGTCCAAATAGATTTTGTAGCTAAAGAGAGCAATTTTTTAATTATTATTTTTTAATCATCAGTGCAGTCATCTCATTAATATGGCCCAAAAGGAACTTGACCTAACATAATATACTGTATCAGAAACGAACAAAAGAGCATTCGTTTTTAATCACCAACCATTTTCAGTTAAAATACCCACATTTGGACTCAAACTTATTGCAAGAGACTTATTTTGGTGAATAACACAGCTCTCCTAAGCTAGTCTTATGTGACTAAATGATCAAAGTAAAACTGTAACTAAGTATTCCTTCAGACAACCAGATACTTATGCATTTACCACAGAAAAGCTTGTAAAAGGACTGAGTGCTAGATCCTGGTCTCAGGTCCTTCCATGTCATTGGACTAAACTTTAAGAATTTGACTCACTTCTACCCATGGATCACTCAGAATTTCCCATTTCACAGGTGATCTTTTGGTTTTCTTATACTTTTTGTGTTTTAAAGCAACCTACACTTGCTGGGCTCAGGTGTACTCAGGGCAACGGCAAGAGTGCAGGATAACATTTTAATGTATGTTCAGCATTGCAATGGCATTAAATCCACTTCCAGGATTTCATGTACCTAGGCCTAAGCCAGATAATCCCTTATGAGAACACACTGCTGAGTTTACTGCCACCAGTACAAATTTTCCATGAAGCTAATGCAGTAAGTAACAGTGTCTAGAAGTTTGGCGGAGAAAAAGAGGTCATCGCATGTTTGGCAACACATCATTAACTTGCTAATTATGCACTAATGGACATCTGATATTTCAAAACTACTACTTGATGCAATTACATTCCACTTTCCTACATTAAAGGAAAGATATAATAGCACTACATCATCCACCTGCTGCATTTTTGCACATATTTTAAAGCCCACTTAGATCAGAATAAATTAATCACTTCTACCCACCACTGCTATCAGGCAACACAAATAAAACTAGTTTTAGTACTTAAAGAAAAAAAAAATAAACCCTTTGATCAGCAACTAATCTTAGGTACTGAGTTTTAGAAATACCTGTTTACTGAAAGATCTCTCCAGAGCCCTGGGGTAATGAGTTACAAGGTTTGGGCCAAAAACTCAGCAGTTATGCCAAATTCTGCTCAATGTCCTGTAGTCCCAGGTCCACAACATTCAAGCCAATGCTAACAAAATAACAGTGCTTTAATGCTTTATCTCAAGATTAATTTCACATGCACCTATTCTGTTAGTAACAGCACAGTTAGCCATGGCAGCACAGGGCAGAAGAAATTGTTGACTCCACATAGAAGCTAAAAAAATCCCAAACCACAAAAACCCCCAAACCCTGAAATATCACATTTCCAAGAGTTTCTCTTGTGGCACGTTTTGCCCAGATATCATAGATACCTGCTTCCACGTAATTGTTTATTTCCTACCTGCCTGCACACACGGCAGACAGTGCACATTAGGGAAACCAGAGATGTCTTGCCTGGATGTCCAGAGGATGACTGTGAAAGTAACAGGCACTGAGGTTATCCTTGAGTTCCTGAATGTCTGCATTGATAGCAGGGTCTTTACACTGGCAGTCTCAGCACCTGGAGTCCTCTTCTTCCACTTTCTCCTTGGGGTAGCATACTCCCTGTGTCTTACTTACCAAAGAAGTCATTTTACCTCAACTGACTTTCATTTTCTCCAGGTGCTGGGAGGGGGGGGGAAGAAATCCAAAGCTTCACAAAGGTAGAGTCTCTTATGGACTTCAATGGATATAAGTTGCTAATTAATGTTGTATTTTATGATAACATTGGAATCCCCTTAGAGGATACAGCCTCTACCCCCACATTCTTCACAGACTTACACTTTAATCTGCAAGTACCTAAATAACTTCAGAGCCTTCCGATCTGTACAAAGAAATCCTTAATGCTGATAGAATGACAACTGTTATCCCCTAACCTCTCAAGAGGGAAATCCCAGCTCCAAGCAGGGCACTGAGGCTCCTCATGTAGCGCCTCAGGAGGAGAATCAGACAGCATGCAAGGAGAAGACAGCAGCACCCTAAGAATCCCTGCAGAGAGCAGCAGGTCCCAAATACTGCCCACTCTTGCTAAGGCAGCTTTTCTGCCTGGGGAGAACATCTATTACTTTACACTCTTCTGGGCAGGGACAAGAACATAGATTATCTTTTTCCAAGATGGGTGGTCTTCTCACAAGGCAGAAGAGCCATGCTTAGACTCTTTCATCAGTGAATGCTGATTTTTTTGTTGTTGTTTTTAAATGGAGAAGTTATGGCAAGACAGAAGTGCTACACAAGTAGTACCTTCATAATTTCTTAGTTTTTAGCTAAAACATTAGTGCCTGCTAATGTCAGATATATACAACATGTGGTGGGATGCCCCAGACTCCTGTTACAAAGGATTTCCCAATTTTGTGTCTTCAGTCAGACAAGCCACCCTTTCCCCCTCCTCAGAGTAACTAGATGAAGACTTGCCAGGCACTCATGTGCCACTGTCATTGACAAAACATCAATAGGTACCTTCTGTGCAACACCCGAAATCCAGCACCAGCCTTTCAGGCAGAACTGACCCAGTGCAGCTCAGACATGATATAGCATTTATACAGCATCCCAAAAAATAGGTTTAAACCATTTATTTAAGAACCACAGAGTGGATCCAAGGGAAGAATTTAGCTCCAATGAAACATAAATGAAATCCCATCAGGAAAGACCTGTTTACATCCCAGTCCCAAAGGGTTTTTTGTTTCGTTTTGTTTTTTTTTTCAAAGTTACTAGCATCCTCAGATAATTTTGCTACCATGATTTATGTATAGCTGGACAAGATCTTAGATGAAAATCACATGTGGAAATCTGCAGTGCTGCCAGGTGGCCTCTGGAGGGAAGAAAGTGCTGTGAAACTTCTGTAACGGTTTAAAGCTCTGAGTCCCTACAAGGCAATTTGAATTGCACGACGGCCCATAGCAACATGCTGTTCTTGAATACACAAAGCATAAATATAGCAGATCGAGTTAATAGGCTTTGTACTGCACATCTTGTTTTGTTTGCAGACAGTGCTACCAGAAACAGCTTCCAGTACAGTCCAGCTTCTTTCATGGTTGTTTTGGTCCATCTCATGATTGTTTATATAAATATTCATTTTAGAGTGGCAATTGTAAAAAGCAATTGCAAATTAGCAAGCACTGGCCAAGGACTGGAAGAGACAGCTTGGCTCAGCTCCCTCCTCCATCCCAGACAATCATGTCAGAAAAGTCAGGATCAGACAGGCCCTTAATGATGTCTGCTTTTCCCCTTTCTTCTCTGCCCCTTCATGTGAGCTTCTCAAAGCATGTTTCATCTGCCAGATCTGATGCTGAACTGGCAGGTTTCCATCAGCACCAACTAAATGCCAAGAACCATGTATAAAGAGCACTGCCACCCATGGCAAACTGGCAGAGCCTTATGGAAGAGGGTATTGAGTCTGACACACCTACCCAAAACCAAAAGCACAGGCTTAAAAATCTCGTCTCATTTTTGCATCTTAGTGGACACACACCAACAGCAATTCTATGTGTTCTGCAACCCTAGAGTACCATACAAGTGTAGCTAGACAGTCAGGATAATGGTCAACACTGTAGTTTGGGTTGTCTGAACAGTCAGATATCATCCCTTCATATAAAAATAGATTAAAAAACCAAACATGATCGCAACATGCTCATCTTCTGATGAAACAGCAAGTCCAGTGGGCTGAGGCAGTGCCCAGACGTATAAACCATTGTGGGCTGGGCAGGAACTGACCAGGCAGGAGGCACAGGCAGGGAGCTGAGAAATAGTTCCTCAGATCAGACTGTGTCTGGAAAGGCAGCTCAAAAACTGCTGGTGAGCAACACTGTTCTCCCATAATCCCCTACTGTATCTTCTCTTTTTTCACTGTCCTTCCAGTGCAGAACAAATAATAATAAGAAAAAAAAACTTATTTGGTTTCTGAGCAGCAGATTAGCAGGGTCCCTTCCAACCCAATACATTCTATGATTCTATGATAATTTACCACATCACAGTCAGTTTGAGGGTGCAGAAACTAGCTGGAACTTCATCTGAGAGTGCCTCCTGCCAGAACCAAGATGGTCCCTAGCACACACATCCTTCCTTAACACCAGACTGAAAAAGGCCTTCAAAAAAACGACACTGTATCCTACACATTTTGGGTAGATTGCACAGCTTTATTTTCTTTTCTATCTCAAAGATAGCCAAATGAACGATTCCATATGTTTGTAACCTTTCCCCAATCTGTGGTGGATTGTTTTATTATAACCATTTGCAGGCATCTGATGCACTGAGGGATTGCTCACCCTTCGCAGCAGGAGCAGTCTCATCAGCTCCCAGAACCTGCTGCCCATATGTGAGCCTGGGCCCTTTCCAGTCTGCTCAAGGGGCCTGGTCCCTCTTGAAATACTCCAGAAGGCCTCATTGAATCTCAGCAGCTATAAAACTTGTCCATGTTGTTTAACTTAACGGAGTGCAAAGAAAAAAATATACAGAGGTGTGGTTACAGTGCTGGGGAATGAAGGAGTAGAGAAAAACAAAACAAAACCAAAAAACTCACACTAGAGGGGGAGAAGTAAAGCTTAAAGAAGATTTAAAGGAACACAAAATGTATACAGCTAGATAGACCCAACACAACTTGGTTATTGACTTCCTAATGATGTGCACAATTATGAACTTTCCCAAGGCCTTTTACACATTAATTCACAGTTCAGCTGGCACTCTTAGCTGTGCAAACCAAATCTCTACACTCCAGTTGTCTGAAAAAACCTCCTTCTAGGTTTGTCAGGCAGCACTGCTTTCAGGTTTCATAGCTGCAGTTAAATACACTGCTCAACATCATTGACCCAGTGCATCCCAACATACGCAACGACCCCTAAAGACTCTCCCCTAAGGAGCCGGCAGGACCAGCCCACCAGCTGGACAAGAAGGAAAGGGAACTCCAACACTGTCTTCATCAGCCACAAGGGATGCAGAAAATCCATTAAACCATCTCAGCAAGAGAAAGTGTGTGAGCATTACAGAGAACTGTGTGTCAGGAAAGAGCAACATTAGCTACAGCACAAAGCATTGGATGGTGGGTGGAAAGTTGTTCTAGGAAGTAAGGAGTAGGGTGAGTTCAACATGAATTTGGCAGGTGCATCAGCTCACTTCATTGACACTAAAGTCATTTGAAAAACACATCAACAAGCAGATCAGGGAAACATTCCAGCTGAGTTGCATTGTCTGTCTCTTCAAGCATTATCATCTCCCAGTCTTAATCCAGAGACATTGCAAGACAAGATGGGGAATCTGATGTCCTATCTCCTGCTGATTAGCTGGCAGGTGTAGCACGAAGACCTGGGAGATTCCCTTTTTAAATAAAAAAGCCAGTTGCCAGCACCAACTGATTGACATTAATTCAAATAAACCATTCCAGAGTTTAACTCAACCATGCTACGTGTCAGCATCCCATTACTGCATTACATTATGTAAATCAACCTCCAAGAAAATGCAAATAGAAAAGAAGAAACTATAATCTCAGCAGGGGTCTCTCTGTTAAGCACAGCCCCAGCTGCCAGCCCCATACCAGAGTTATATCCAAGTTCCTCCAAAAAAGGTTGCAGTCTTTGCACTGGCTCTCCATTTACCTCTACTCCTGTTTTATTTACTCAGCTTTAAGGGCAGGTACCTCCATCCTGAGGAAAGGGGAGCTAAGGGCAACCCCAGCTCCCAAGTCATGTTCTTGGCACCACTGGAACAGCAAACTCTGCCCAATGTGCTGACCACTCTGTCACAGCTCCATCCTCCCAGGTCAGGTCTGAGTTCATCTCTGTAAACTCAGTAATGATTTGTGCTCCAAAAATAAAGAGGGAAAAAACAGTCTGAAAGATATTTATTTCATGCTTTCTTGGGAATACGGAAGTTGCTAAGCACTGAACTCTCCTGTTTAGCTTCAGAGACTCAAACCACTCTGCCTTCTGCTTTTCCGCACTTCTTATTTGCTCAGTCTAATCTTGAGTTTGGTTTTCAGAAATCTATGTCTAATCTAATTCGTATTCACTGTCCAGCCATGATCCAACCTTGGTGCTTTCTGCTTCTCACTTGCTTTTTATCTGCCCAGTGCACTTCCTCTGCCTTCCCGTTCTTTTCCTGCATTGGGCTGTGCTAATCACATTTTTTTATTCACACTACTGGCTTCATTTCACCTACTGCTCTAAATTCAAACTTCTTGCTCCCCACTCACATTTCCCCCAAATCTCTCCCTCCCACTTTAGTGCCTGTGCTCCCTTTAAGACTCCCAACGAGCTTCTATCTTTTACCAGCTCTTGTGAAATTCTCATGTTCCACCCATGCATACAAGTCTATTTCTTATGTGCCTGACCACGCTGCTTCCATTCACGTCTTTGCAGAGACATCGCTTCAGTGAGACCTTTTAAAAAATTCAACAGAAAATTGTAACAAACAGCTGTGTACCACTTTAAGACCAAGCTTTGGTGATCACATTCATCCCAGACAATGCTTGCTTGGATGTAATATCCACTGCCCTGCTCAGCTCATATGAGCACTGAAGCAGGGACTGTGATTTCCTGTTTCACAAGGCACAGACCACACCGTCAGAGGCTAATAAACCCTGGGCAATGTTTCATTTCCCTGTAATTA
The DNA here is from genome assembly GCF_000700745.2 of Antrostomus carolinensis. NCBI lineage: Eukaryota > Metazoa > Chordata > Aves > Caprimulgiformes > Caprimulgidae > Antrostomus > Antrostomus carolinensis. The sequence continues at coordinate 69,638 of NW_010340794.1, read as the reverse complement.
GTTGCATCATTTGACCCATATTACAGAAAGAGAGGCACAAAAGGAATGGACAGGATTCTTGCTATCTGTAATAATCGATCAAATTCAAAAGCAGCATCCAAGGAATGTTTAAAGAACAATAAATCTTCAAAGACATCATAATAAACTAAAGTAATCCTACTGTAGGGATTACATGCCCTATTCAGTCAGAGAAAATAAATTTAAAAGAAGTTTCTGTCTAAAGTTATCTTTACATAATAGAAATGCATGGCAGGCATTTATGTACTGAACCCTCATTTTTGTACTGAGCATGATATCATATGATATAGAATATCCCACTGGTATATCCCAATGCTAATTTGGGTCTGTTAATCTTACTATACTTCCCCATCTGCCCCCGAGCTTTTCTGTATCTGCACACTAGCAAAATATGGGAAGTTGGAAAGTCCTTGATTTTCTTAGCAACAACTCAAAACATCAGTGTATTATCAACATTCTTCTAACACCAAATCCCATACTGAAACCAAAATACAGCGCTATTCTAGCTACTAGAGAAGAAAATTAGCTCTATTTCAGCCAAAACCAGGACAGTGTCACTCAAAGGGAGACTGTGTAGTTTCAGTCTTCATGATAATGTCTGCAGATTTGTTTCAAGAATAAAGAAGAAAAAAAAAAAAAACAGAGCAGAGTCTCAGCAGAGGAAGGATGAACATCTGGTCTGAGGCAGATGACACTTCTGGAAATGATGGCCACGCATATCACCCGTCTGTACAAGCTCAGAACAAAGAATGCACACAGCAGATGATATCTAGGCTCACGCTGCCATTTAAATGGGATCTGCTAAAAAACAAGCATGTCATTTTCATCTGTAGCAGATTTGTTTTACGACATGCTGGGCCTGACTGGGCTCCTCTGCTAAAGAAATGAAGAATTCCTGAAGCCAAGGACATTAGAAGGTGGGACATGGTGCCTGCCAAATGTCTCTCCCCTCCCAGGATGTGGGGGCTCCCAGCTCATCCTAGATCGGACACAACACTTTGGGCAATCTGCCATCTCAGCCCTACTCAGACACCAGCCAAACATCATTAGGAAAGCTACAAATTCATCCACTCAAATAAGTGAAAAATATACAGTGCAATCAACTCTCTGCATCTGTTTGGGCTTTGGTTTGTGTCCATGTTTCAGCGTCATTTTATGAAGTGAAACAAGATTTAATCTCACAGCACCCAATGAAGTATGGGGTCATGCCAATATAGATAGCAAGGAAATCTGCACTGCGATATCAGCCACAAGCAGGTGAGCCATCGCTCTCGTTATAACCAAACAGTGCAGAGGCTACAGATTTCATAGCACATGTAAAATTAAAGGTTTTGGAGAATACTTGTCTGGGTACAGTTCAGCACAAAGACAGAGACTAGGATGACCGGGGAAAGGGAACAAGATTTTGAGAGGAAGACAGTATAGCATAGAATGAAGCCTCCTTCCCAGCAGACTCGTATCTCATCATTGACCAAAGTAGGCAACCAAGATGGCATAACCTTCATCTGAAATCCCTCCTACAGCCAGGCCTTCCCAAGAGCTCTCCCATGTGATTTTTCTCTCATCTAAGAGCAGATAAGCCCATGTTGCCATTTTCAATATGGGCAGAGGAGACTGTCATAGAAGTGCCTCATCAACTATCTTGCACAAAGATTTTAGAAACTCATCTTTGAGACTACCCCTTTTCTGTCAGATTTGGTTAGCTGATAGCAATCAGTGACTCCAGAAGTTATGATGACATGCTACAGAGGGGAGGAATAAAAACAAATCATAGGAACAAAGTCTTAAGGACTCTGAGTTGAGTACTTAGGTTGAGGACTTGACAGGTGCTGCCCACACAAGTACAATTTGTATAACTGCTATCCAGTGGAGCAAGCACTATATGTCTCAGTTGGCAGCTGAAAGTAGGAATGTAAGTCACAGAAAAGAGTTGTTTCTGAGCCAGCCATCACATAAAAGTAACTCTTTGTGGAGTTTTTCACACGCATTGTTAAAGTTGAATTGTTGCTTGAAGGTACAAAGCAGAAAACCAACAAAATCAAAACAGATTTTCAGAAGGGCAAGGAAATATGCCAACAAATACACTACACAGGGCTTCACCTTGTCAAGACTTTGGCATGCACAGACTTGAAGAAACAAAAAAAAAAATCACCTTTTGCCACTTGCCTTAAGAAATTTCACAATCCTCTGAAAACATACAATGAAGTAGCTTGTAACGTCAAAGCTGATAAGCAGCTCCTGGATGGCAGACAAAGCAGCTCTCTGTTTTGCACTGCAATATTTTGTCATGAAACCAATCAACAACATTAATGGCAAGTAAACTCATTCATTAAGGGAAAGACATTTCTGCTCACGTTCTTTGCACTGACAGCTGGCCTCCCATAGATTGCATACTTCAAGTCTAGCCCCAGAGGAAGGAACTGGGGGGAACATTTTTCCTTTGATATAAATAAGCATAGATTGATTTAACCTTAGGGGAATAAAATAGATTACCCAACTAGCCCAATTGTAAGAACACAAGGAAACTACACTGACATTTGGACTTAACTTTTTTTATATTTTCAAAAAATAGAATTTACTTTCAACAATGTCACTCTGCCTCTGCCAAAGATCTTCCAACTAGGTCCAAAATACTGAATCTTGAAGAGAAGAAGAAAGATACTGTAATGAACATAGACCCCAGAATATTCCTGAGTATCCAAAGCACAGTTTATTCCTCCCAATATCCCTCGCAAATTCCCATGCACACAACAGGGCATTGAAGTCAAAACTGACTCTGCAAGAAGAAAATTTTCTTTCTTAATATAATATTAATTTGTCTCTCAGCCCTCTTAGCCTGAGCAGAGAGACAGAGAAGACTAAGAAGCTGTAGGAATGCTTATCTTAACTTTGACAAAAAGTTTTCACATACTTTTTACTTATTAATTCCCTAGCTGCATTTTAGTAAGGGACCTTCTGGAAAGGGATCAGTGGAATTCCTAATCAAAACCATGACAAGCAAAAAGAAAAGTGCCACTTCTGCTTCTCAGCATGAAATATTTAGTGTAAAATCCCATGAGCTGCAGTATAATGACATCACACTAATGGAAGAAGAGGAGAAAACTTTCTAACAATTAAAAAGAACCTTGCTGAGAAAAACACAGGAAATTGTCAAGCTGTCATTTATATACCAACCACGACACATTGGACAGTAGTGCAGGCTACTGTAAATCCATTTGTCTCTTTAATGGGCTGCATCAGGAAACAATAGACTATAAACTGAAAGAGGGTTTTTATTTGCTTTTAAGTAGAAGGGTAACATCAGCTAAGAGACACTGTGGTACCACCCATTGCTGCCTTCAGAGCCTGTTCCAAGTCTACAGTCCTACTCTCCCCTCTACAGCATCTGTGCAACCTTGGAGCAGCTCTGAAAACATCAGAGTTAGCCCATTCCAAAGGAAAAAGAAGTTGGGCTTAATGCGTGTTTAGTTTTCTGATAAAAACAAAATTTGTGTAGACCAGCAAGCAAAATTTTTCCACCTCCTGCATCTTCATCAAAATTGCCAGCAAAGGGCTGGTTCCAGAGCCATGACTGCTGACACTGTAACGCACGCGGCAGGAAGAACACAGCTTGAGTTTTAGATGCCAGGCTGAGCACTCAGCACTGTCAAGTACAGAAACCTTGTTTTGACTTTAAGCCTGAGCAAATCTGATCTGGGAGTTCGCTGATGGAGAATAAATATGGAAGAAACTGATTTCAAATTGTGTCTTTTGAAAGGATGAGTTGACAGGACAAAAATAGCAAATGCAATAGGTACCTGACTACCATTGTTACATTTGTTTAAGCAGAGATTGCTGCAATGTTCAGGAGCCGCATAAAAGACTCTGCAATATGCAATCAAGTCACAGGTCTAAAAACACACCAAGAAACCTCCAGTAACTTTCACAAATGATAAGAGCTGGGCAGATAAAAGAAGTAATTACATCTTCTTTGAAACTCGATTTAGCTATTTTTAGTGCTTTAATCAAGGGCCCAATTCTTCCACTTTCCTTCACACCAAATAATCCTTTACTTTTAATTATTTTCACTAGTATGGCTACAGGCAAATTAAGTTCCTATGAAGTTAGAGGAATCAGAACCTGGTCCAAAACATTTTGCATCAGAAATAGAGACTCTGAACACGGTATCATCAGTAGCTAAAAAAAGCATCTCTTTACCTCTTGGCATGATGGACTCAGCCCAGAGCTGGAGGCTGAGGTTTACTCACTGTGATATTTAGTGGCCTCTCTAGGGCTGTGCTAATCAGACCAACTGAGCTGGATCGCAGTCTGATGCACAGAAATACAGATGGCTATTAAGGATTGGACTGTGACCAACTCATTCACAAATGCTATCAGGCTATCAGACACCAGCCATTTGTTGGCAAATCCCAGAAGAGAGGGGTAAAAGGGAAAGTATTTCTTAAACAGTAGGTTTTTAGTATGAACCTCAGCATCAAAGCCTGCCACAAATGCCAGACTGGGGAGCAGCTCTATACATTGCTCATGCAGTACTGCACTGGTTCAGTGGTCTGAATCAGGGTAGAAAGATCCAGAGTCAGTGCAAGAATCCCTTTGATTGCTGTGTTGCACCTACACCAGCACCAGCACAAAGTCCAGCCCTGGAGAGAAAGTTGTATGAGTAATATCCAGATAACTTCACCTAAGGAGCATGCAAGTCAGAGCTATTTAAATTTTCTTTGCTTTGGAGACTTGTAAGAGACCTGACAGTCAGCACAGCACCTGGATGTGGTCGTCAGCGCTTTAAGCAAGTTTCAGCATTTGTCAGGTTTTGTATTTCACCAAAACTTGTCAAGTGTGGGTTATATTTCAACTTCAGCACTTCATACTCATTCCTAACTCTTCACATTCAGATACTCTCACTCAGTGCAGTGCTCTCAGCCCTGCTCGGCCAAGTAGGAAGCACCAATTGCCTCTTTCTGTCTTCTCTCTAGCCCTAAGTTTGCTCTGTGCTCTATGTTGGGGAGAGGGAAAAAAAAAAAAAAAAAAGAGAGAGAAAAAGACACCAACAAAAACAATACAGAAAAGAACTAAAGAAAGGATTAGTGTCCCACTCTGATACTTGTTAATACGTGTTTCTGTGAAAAAAAGACAAGTTCCTCTCTTTCCTGTCAAGTCTTTTTCTGGAAGGGAGGACATTAAAAACAAAAAGTCCAAACATCCTCAAGAACATGACTGTTTTAAAACAATCTCAAATGGCAAAATAAAAAGAAAAAAGCTGGCTGTAAATAAATAAGATTCTGAACATGGTAGGGCATTGAACACAAAGCCTGCTCCCCAAGGGAGCACACAGAGCCTAAGCATGGCTGGGAGAGCCGTGTCTCTGGGCAGCATGCTGCTGTGCCAATAGCTACCCTGTGCTCCCAAGGATGCTGCTCAAAAGACTGTGGTGAAGAGAAAGGAGTAGCAAGGGAGAGATGCATTGACCATTATCAGACTTTCTGTATTTGAGAAACAAAGTTGAGAATAACTCCCAGGGAGGTCCTTACCCCTCATTCTCCAACCTCCATCCAACAAAAAAGTGCCTGGAAATCCTTTCCTCACTGATGGACTGATCCATTCCCTCTTTTGCAACCCTCCCTGGTCCTGTTCTCTGGCAGACACTGAAAGATTTCCCATTGCTCCAGTCTGACTTAAGGTACAGGCTATATGTGCCCAAAATTCACATTTTGTGCATGATTTCAGGCACAGTTTTTTGACTTTGGTGAAACTCTGCAGTACCAGTGAGTCTCGTTCAGGTAAGCCAAACATGAAGTGCTTCAACAGGATAGCGAAATCCACATAAAAGACTATAAAATACAGGTATTCCTGCAGTTTACAGCTACTTATCACAATTAAGAAGGAGAGAGACACCTTGATCTTAGTGTCAGCACCAGGACAGAAAAGTGGCATCACATTAATGTGCCTGTGGGGCAATCCAGGGCACCCTTACACAAGGGAAGGTGAACCAGATATGATGCAATATAGTGTGGGATTGCAATTGGCAGACTGCCACAAATGAGGTAATCAGGAAGGATTCCAAACAACCCTTACATCATGCAAACACTGGTGAAGTTGCTTTGTTCCAAGGAGGATTTCCTGCTGCAGCCTAAGACATCAGCTGCACGAACAGAGTGCAAGGTACAGTGATGTGAATTAACCACAGTAACAGCCCTGGTATACACTGACCTAAGTCAATTGAATAAGTGCAATATTATTTCAGACCTTATTTCTAGAAGAAGCCATCTGACAGCTGTTACCTTGCAAATTGCTCTGTAGAAACAGGTGCAAAATGAGTAGAAAGAGCTCTGTTTTTCTTCCTTCCTGAAATGAAGCCCCTAGAAGAGATGTTTACTAAGAATTGTGTCTTCAGAGAGCTGGAAGGCCATGAAGATCCTTTCAGTCTTTCCACAAAGGGATGCTACCAGCAGCCGTCTCATGTGGTGGGAAAGCAGCCCTGCAGAAAACCAGATCTCAAATGATGTATAGGTTAATTACAATTTATAAGGTTTTCAAAGATCCTTATCTGGAAAGGTACTGGAAATGCACAGTACATTAAAAATAATAAAAATACCTTTCTTGACTTCAGAAAAGCACTATGAATGCAAAGAAAAGAAAAGAAAAGAATAAGACAAATCCTCCATTTGAAGGAATGAAGCATAAAACATTCAATTCAGAACATAATGACTAAACAAGACAATATTTCCAAACCAGCCTTTGGAAATTATGCATAGGAAAGGCAGATGCCTCTAGATTCTCACAAGAAAAGAACAGCTCACCCACTCGTTGTTTTGGGATTTTAAGAGGATCAAAAGGGCCATTTTAATGCACCAAATCCTCTGGGGAAAAAAAAAAAAAAAAAAGTCTTTCAAACACATTTCAAGCAGGCTAGATGGAAGTGAAAGAAAATTGTGATCAGACACATCATGATTTAGGGAGATCCGAGTGCAGAAACTTGTGAGCATTTCCACTGAATGCAAAGCAGTAATTAAATGTTTCCTATAGAAAAGAAAGGTTGTCCCAGGGACACTTCTGTCAATCTGCATTTAAGAGACGTCGCAGCCTTCTCAGTTCAAGCACACGAGCACTCCAGTTCTTTGCTGAAGTGACCTTAGCTGTCAGCCCAGCCTGTCCTGTTCAATATCTGTAGCTCTGCTTGGTACGTTATGTGAACATGTGTGGGGATGAGAAGATGCAAAAAGGAAAAGTGTGATGAACAGGCAAACCATTGGCCTCAATTAAAAAATTAAACAGGTGTCCCGAGACTGTCAGCCTGAAGATGGAGCATCTACATTTAATTAAAGGGATAAGTTTAGCAGAAAATGCCACTCCAGCTACTGTCAGAATGCATGATTAATTTGTGATAAAATACCCAGCACTGTCTAACAGAAGCAGACAGCTAAGGGACACATATTTACACAATCTCTTGTTACTTCTTCAAGATATTACCAATGACCCTGGGCTTAGTGCATTAAAATGAAATTCTCACATCTGGTCTTTTGAAGTCTCATGCTTGCTGGAGACTTTTTGAAGTAGTCCTCTGCAATGGCACATTGAAGCCAAGGAACAAGAAAGCAAGACACCCAGTGAAGGCTGCTGCCTTTCCACCATTGATGGAGGTCTCCTGCCTCGTATTTTAGTCTCAGTTCATCGTTCCATCTCCTGCAGTGACACAAGGGCATGGCTCTTCCTTTTAGCTCATCAGCAATGTCAGTCTTCTCCGAGTGATTCCATAACAACTAGTTTCCCTGCCATGGTGGCAGGTGCTGCACTTGCTGCTAATCAACTGCTGTTTCAATTAGCAGTTAGGGTGAAGTTTTTTTTCCCACATGATCAATAAACTCTGCTATTAAGATGTTAAAGAGCACAATTATTTCTCCTCAGTCATGGAGACTGGTTTATAAACCATTGATGTTAGATGACATGCACAACCATACCTTGAAGTTTAACTTTTTCTGCCCATCTGACCATGTTTGAAATAATTTCAAGGTCCTCATTGGCTTTCGACTAAGTAGAGGAGTTGGTTTTACTTCCAGCCCCTGAGACTGCAGATGAGGCTTCCAGGATCACAGCATTTCCTCCTCACCTTCTTCCCTCAAGTAAGGAAGATTGCCTTTTCCTGGCTTGAGTTGCATGAGCTCCCCCACCTGTGGATGCAGTCCTTTCTTTTTTTTCCCCACACAGGTTAGCTGGAATGGTTTTAAGCCTTAAACTAACAATGCTCTAAGGACATCTGTGGAACTTCTGCTGAGTTGCTTCCTTGGGTCAATGCTCTGACATACCATAATAGATACAAAAATCTCCATTCAGCGCTCTCACTGTTTCACACACCAGGTAGTTTCACAAATCTAATAACCATCTCTTCATACCTGCGATCAAACACATGGGACCCATATTGAATGTGCCAAACCCTTCCAGAAAAGAGATTATTATTTTCCCAACCACACCACGGTACGACTGGCATTTAACAGGATATTATTTGATGCAGCTGACCTCTGAATTTCAGTTTTTAATCTTATTCCTGAGAAAGCCTAGTAAAAAAGGCAGAAAACATCACCTTTGCCTTCAGCTCCACTTGATGTCAACCATTTCCTCTTACCTCTATCCAATGGCCATGGTCCTAGCATGAGACTTCTCTTCAGGTTTGCCTTTTCACTTCAGAGACACAGCATAGATTATTAATACTTCACTGAGATAACTTCCACTATTCCATAGATACTCTTAAATAGCCACAGGCTAAAGACAGGCAGTCATGCCATGATATACAAGATGTATCCCTGTTTGGACTTACACCTAGCTAAACTTTTGAGTGTCTCTGCATTTCCCTCAACTGTTGATGGAGGAATTTCTTATAATAACTTCAAGCAATGTAAATAGCACTGTAAATAAAAGTAGTCGACAGCTACTGATCAACTACCACCAGCAAGGACCTAAATTAATGATAACCTGGAATACTGCTACTTCTGTTTTCAAAGATAAACAGAAGAGTTACATAGTGCTATGGAAAAAAAAAAATACAGAAGTCTACAACTGGATAGACATAGCTATTTTGATTTGTGTAGTCATATGGTTGAGCTACTCTGCACTGCCCCTTAAGCACTGAAACAGATCCAAGGATAAAGGACTTGGACAACCTAACTGCCTGTCACTTGAAACTATTGTCTCTAGATACCAGGTGCAGCATGAGTTGCCACCTTAGACTTTCATTCCCAGAAGTATTAATTATTGAAGGAATGGCACAGAGCAGCCCTTCAAACATGCATGGTACAAAGAATCCATATCATCAGTATTTCACTTCCCCACTTGGATGTTTGATTGAATTCATAGATATTATATTTGATATTAAAAATTTCTCTAAAACAACCCTTTGGTTTCCAAGAGGTTTCTCATCTCACACAACATAACTTCTATGATCTACTAGGATAGCCACAATTAATAGCACTATGGAGTTCTTATGCTTATGAAATTAACTTATCCATGCACATGGCTCTTTGTGATCACACTTCCTCTGGATATTTGTAACTGGAAGGATGGGACAAAACATATCTCCATGCACCCATAGCTTCAGAACTGAGGGCACTACCTAGGTGCTAAAGGAAAGCACCAAAAGTAAACAAAGATGCAGTAGAAATACATGTTCAAGAGGGCAACTCTCTTGGAGAGACTTGGCGTATTTTACATGTTAGTATTACATAAGGATGAGATCAGCTAATTATGGGTCTCTGTCCCCTTTTCTAGCTGCTAGACTACCTCGTTGCTTCTTTTTGTTCCCAAAGAAAGATAGATTTTTGCAGGGTTTCTGCAGTTCTAGCATTTTCAGTAATTAAACTTATCTCCGAGGCAATCACATTTAGGATTACTAAGTTTCCTATCTCCAGGCTAATAGGGTCAAAATGCTTAGCTGCCCTCCTGCCTGCCAGTTTATAGCATTTTGCTAATGGATCATTTCCTTCCATGGGGATAACACATTGGTTATTACGTGTTCTCTTGTTGCACTGCAATTTTAGATGGTCAGGAGGTAATAGTAAGTGTTCTTGTTATACAGGAGACTTTATTGCCAGAATAGAGTAACAAAGCAATGAGAATAACTTTTCACTCACAAGTTTGCTGGCAAGGATTTCAGTCAAAGACAAGGGGAACTTTTGTAGTTTGCTCAATGGTTCTCCAGCTTCCACCTTGCTTATGCTCAGGGTCTCATTTTACTGCACTTGAACTCCCAAATTGCGCTACTGCTTAGTTGACTATAAACTTCCATGTGCTGAAAGAATCCAAGTCCAACAGATTTCCAACTACTTTAACTCTTTTCCTGAGAAGCTCTGCACCTGCAGTTCCTCATTTCTTGTTTTTCCTCATCATTATACCTGCCCTTGTTTTATGTCTCACACTTACTTGCCTACAGAAGTGAACTGCAGAAGTCAAATGTCTTTCCAAATTGCCATCTCCGAGTATTGAAAAATAGAGGAGTATAAAAAAAAAAGTAGTATGCAAACTATTCATTTATACAAAATGGAGTCGCTATGCAAAATGGCATCACCTAGGCCATTTTCAGACCCACAGAATTTGCTATTTCCTTCCACTCTCATCATTCCAAAGCAAGTTTTATGCCTTTGTGGCAAACCAGAACTGCAGTCATATCCAGTACATCATAGTCTTAATGCAAAATGGAAGGACAGTGGCTTACCCTCAAAACGTTGATTTTCTGGTGGGAGCATTTAATATTACTCATTAGATCCTACCAAGTGAATGCTTAAAAGTGATAAGATTTTTCTTTTTTTTTTTTTTTCTATGGTACTTCAAGGCCATTACATTGCACAGAAAGTAATAATCACTTGTCAGGCTCTCCACTTTGCACAGAGCCTTATTTCCATAGATGTGTAGATTTAATAGTTCACTTGAATGCTCTTATTTTAAAGAATTTGGTGCAATCAGTGTGAACCTCACATTTTTGCCTTTTTTTTTAAGAAGGACTTAAGGCAACAAATCTGGCAGGTTTTCTGTTCTCAAGAGCTCAAGACAAGATGAATTAAAGTTAATTGGGGGTAAAATGAAGCACTTTAAAGTGTGTCTCTCGAGCTCACAAAACTGGAATAAGCACAGAGAAGATCTATTCAATTATCTGTGGTTGTGAGATTTGTTTTGTGGAAACCGTAACACTCCATCCACTTGTTCTTCTCACTGTCTCTGTTTGTGATCCCACCAGACCTCATAGGCTAAACCATCTGGCTGGATCAGTACTACAACTGGAGACTCTCAATGAAACTCAAACTTGGACTCCATTAAAAAAAAAAAAGATACCAGTAGTTCTCAGAAAGAGCTTCTCCCCAAATCAGAGAGTCACTTCACCAGCATCACTTTAAAACCCACTCTGCTGATCAGACTGGAGGTGAAAAGGGAGAGAAGAGGATTTTAGAGAAGGCTCAAGACAAGAATTAATCAGTTATTTCCAAGATGGTTTCTGCAAGAGGAAGAATCTAACTCCAGAGAGTAACTGCTACTGAGCAATTCTGATTTTCTTTGCTAATTTCTACCAAACTTATTTGCCACTAATCCTAGGAAATTTGATTGAAAATCAAACCTGTACATTTCGTCCCAGACATGGCTACATTTCAGCACTGGTTGGAAGAACAGCCCCATAGATAGCTGTACCCCAGCATCACAAATACAGATTCAACTTGCATGCACACACACCTACCATAGCTCTAAGCCTGCTGTGTGGGTGTACCTAGAGCTCTGCACAGGCCACCCAGCCCCAGCTGCATGGGGTTAAGGGCAGTAGCCTGCACTGGGCTCATGGATTAACTCAAGTGCAGTACAAAGTGGAAGCTTGACAAATTATTTTTTTATGCTCCTAATGGCACTGTAATACAAATGAAACATGCCTCAGACTGGTCCAGGCATGCCTTTGACTGCAGAATAGATTTGTCATACTGTGTACAATCTACAATTTGCTCTGGGATCTCTCTGAGTGAAAGACAAGTCATTAATGTCCTCTAAACATCCTTGAGGAGTGGTAAGACAAAGAATAATCATGCACAGACTCAGTTTTGAATAGGATCCTGATTTAAGCATCTTGTTTCTTATCTTCCATCTTGTAGCTTTCAGCAGGTGAGCTGATTTGCTTTCTCAGAGAGATCTGCACTCCTGGCTGAACTGGCCGGAAAATTTTAAGTTTTATTTATTTTTTTGAGTGGGTGGCTAATGAAAACAAGGCAAAGTACCTGGGGAAGGAAGGGCTGTTTCCTTTTCCAAGGTGGGTACACTGGGCTCACTCTGCCTCCTGGACAAGGCTGCTCTGCAACTTACTCACTGAACTCCCACTCACATGGTGGAGGCATCAGGTGCAGGGACGCCTGGAATATGAAATGAGGTCTGCCACAGACAGGGCGGGAGAGCAGGAGGAAGAGCTGTGCCCTGACTTTTTCACACCTTTTGATTCAACCAGAGCCACAAGCATCGCCTGCTTCTTTGCAGCTGCCTCCCACAGACGGCCAGGCCATGCCCTAAACTTCAAGTCTCAATTTGCAGTTATGAAGAGTCTGGATGTCAAGTGGCCCCTCCAGGCCTCACATTCATCTAAGGTTGGCAAATCCAGCTCAGAGAGTGTTTGCAGGCCAATCACAGGCAGGACTAAAGAGCATACAGTGACAAACTTTTATATGCTTATGCTAGTCTATACCAGATTATTTTACCAGGTTTTCCTATGGGTAGACAAGGACTGACTGGCACTGCCAGTCAGCTTGAGTTCTAAATATGATGGTCACCATCTACAAGGATGCAAAGCCATCATCTTCCATCATTACCAGTGATAATTTCTCAGGGCAAATTCTTTGGTACACAGAATCCTGCAATTCTAAACTGCAAGCCTGCATGTGATAGTGAATCATGCTCTGGTTAAAGGAAATCAGCTTGCAAAAACATTAAGATGACCCCAAGCTCATGAAGTATTGATTAAAGGTCTTCGTTTAAGTTCCTTTTTGCTTGAAAAATACTTGAATATTCTTTCTTTCTGCTTCCTTTATGTTGTTTCCCTTTGATGAGTAATAAATAAAAAGGCAGTTGAAAACAGAATGCAAGTGCAAAGCCCCAGATCTGAAAGGGACAAAGACTCCATCTGTCACAGAGAAATCCAAAAATCCAAGTACCAGCACAGAGCCCACCTGCCAAAAAGGTTTTATGTTTATGTTAAGTGTGGCTTTAAGGAACAGAAATGTTCTCACAGATAAAGGCAGCCACAAGAATGACTGAGATGCACAGACAATAATTCCCTCCTTTGATTTCCTCTGCTGTCACCTCTATCAGTTAGACATCTGAATGAAAATCAGCTTAGAAACTTTGATCCCTTTAAAAACAGAAAAACAAACTCCATAATCTGGAAATCCTTAGAGGAATACAGAACTTCAGCATCCTCCTACAAAGGACCTTTGGTGCAGTGCTGCAACCGTGGGGAGAAACATGTTGGGCCCCCACATCCCTCCTTCACAGCTCTGTGCCTTACACTGATCAGCTCCAGGCCCAGCATGGGTAGGTGGTGAAACACATGTCTTCTGCTCCCTGTCCTACGTGAGAAAGATGAATTTGCTTTTCAGCCCTGCTCAGAGAGCATAGCAATCTTCATGGCTTGCTTGCTGCTTTTCAGATTTAGAAGGAGGGGAGTTTAGGATTGATATTGCTCTGCCAGAAACAGAAAGGCTTGAGCAGCCAGCTCCACCAAACAAGAGAACCCCTAAATAGTTTATGTTCTTCTACACAGATTTATTTTTCTCCTCACTATTTTTCTCCTAGTACACACAGACTCTGAAATATCCATCTGCTTCCCCAGAGCTCAGCCCTTCACCCTGATGCTACTATGCCTTTGCCTTTATGTTGAAGTAAAATAAGTTTTTTTTATTTGTTTGGCCAAAGGCCAGCACCCAAGTGCTGAAGAATGAAAATGCATCGGGCAGTGCCCAAGAACAGAAAGCACAGAGATGAGAAAGGGGCAGCTCTGTAGTAACATAATCATATGTCCTGAGAGAGTACTTTGAATGACTTTGTTAAAGATCTAAGTACTAACTAACTTTGTTAAAGATCTCAGCACTAAACCTTCTTGGATACTGACACCCCAGAGCTAACACTAATGGTATGCACTGGTTGCAAGAAGCTCCAAATTGTAGAAGTATCACCAACATCAGCGCAAAAGATCAAAATCTGCTATGAATCCAGTGCTCAACCTGCTCACTTGCTTACACAAGCACACAGAGGCAATTGAGTTAGAGACTTACCAAGTTACCCCTTGTTGCTTGGCTGTTGCTGGGTCCTGCCCTTCCCCAGCTGGGAGCTAAACTGGACTAGCTGACCCTTTTGGGGGGCTCCTGTTGGGACCAGGTCAGCAGTATGGCTGCAGCAGATCGAGCCCAGCTCCCTTCTCAATCACAAGGGCAGAAGACAAGATATACAGGTCCAATTCCCAGCTATCTCCTCCATGCTGGTGCAAAATCATTCCTTTTAACAGTGTTAGCCCTGACTTGCTGTAGGCAACCTCCCCTGCAGGGCACACGATCAGCATCTGTGTCAGTTTTGCAAGTTCCCTCTTTCCAGTGACCTTCTGGGCTGTATGCCTGCTTGCTCCATTAACCTGTCTTTGCAGCACACATGAAATACCTCAAGTTCCCAGAAAAAGCCTAACATATCTATGGACACCACCAACATTTTCCTCCTAGAGTCTCCCTGTGCCCTGTACATAGGAAGGTGAAAGCAGTCAGGTGTCAGACAATCAAGTCTGAAGCAAACCTATTCCCCCCCCCCTTTCCTAACACAGCAGTCCCTACAGCTGGCTTCCCCTCCCTCCCCCCCAACAGAACCAAATTAAATGCTATTGCATTTCTACAGGCCTTGCTGAAAAGCTTAGCTGCTGTATCTAGCCCTGCTCTCTGCCACATTTAAGTGGCTCTCCCACACTAGCAGGACAGCTTCCAGGTGTAACAGGCACCCCAGATCATGCCCTTCAACAGGGTTACTGGGAACAGTCCCCTCCTCCAGTTCCTGTGCCCTGCAAAAGGAGCCCTGGCCCCAGTGTGCCAGCGATTGAAGAGTGGATCTGAAAAACAACAGGCTTTAACACCCCTGCACCCTGACCATTAACTATAATTGTATTCTACATCAATCACATGAGTTTTCCCCTTAAAGGTTATTAAGTATAATTTCTACTATGCAAATAGTTCCAGCTTCATTAATGGATTTTTGGTTTCTAGTAGAAGTTATTCTTTGATGAATGTCTCCAGATGTCAGTATCTGAAAAATGTATTGGGAGGAAGAAAATTCTCTCTGATGCAATGTAAAAAGGTCCATTGGAGAGAGGGGGCTGGGAAAGATAGAAATGTAATTAAAACAATTAAAATTCCTATCTCATGACCATTTACAGATGCTCCAAAGTGGCTCTAAATTAAAGGGAAATGTCACAGAACATGGATGCTTCTGCCAAAAAGCAGCATTAAAAATGACAAATTCCAAACAGCCTGAAGACTCTCGTTAAATCCAAGGAGCGGGGCTTTAACAGCTCAACCAAGGCAAGCAGAGTGGGTAGACCAAAAAATGAAAATCAGGTCCAACAGTCAGCTGCGGAAATGAAGGAGAGGTGACCAGGGAAAAGCCATCCAGCAGAATAACCCATCAACATGAGACCTCTGGATTTTTAGATTTATTCCTGCCAGATCAGGTATCTTTTCTATCATCTTGTCTTTAATAGATTCAGACCGTCTGTTCCTATGGCCTCAGTTATTGCCTTTTCCTAACCACAGATTATTTTTAAGTGGCTAAAAGCTCTGGTGATGAAAGGTTTCATCAAGTATCAAGATTTGCTGCATGAAGGTTCTCCCCACATACACCCCCCCAAGTCCCAAAGCAACACAAGAGAAGGCTGGGGGGGTTGCATTTCCTCTGTTTTTCTATTGTGGGGGGTTCCCCTCCACCCCCCCTCCTTATCTGCACTGCTGAGAGAAATCTCTTTGGAATATTTTCTCATTTATATCATAAGAAACCTCTGCTGGTGTGCTTGGGTGGGAATCTTGTTTTGTTTTTCTTTGTTTGGTTAGTTGTGGTTTTTGTTGTTTGTTTTTTTTTTTTTTTAAAAAAAGGCCATCTGCCTAAACTTCTCCTTACACTCTCTTTTCCACTTAGGTTTACACTGGAGAAACTCAATTATAAGAAATACAATAAATATTTATTGAACTGGTGAAAGCAATAGCATATGCTGAACACGCTCTGTTTTCCTGGATTTTTTTTCCCCCCAGCATCAAGCCCTTGTTCTGTCAGAATTGTTTTCATGTTAGTATTAGTCAGTCACTCCCCATGTGTCAGTAAATGCAAAACATGCCTGCTGTGAGACAGAGAACGCGGGTGCCACTTTGCAGTTCCTCGGGATGCGAGCTGGCACAAAGACAAAGCACACACAAAGGATGACAGGCACCACAGCCTGCTTTTCCAAACAAACTGTGGAAATGATAATACCTTGGGAACAGGGTTGGGGTAGGGGGGGAAGGATGCACATAGACTTCAAGAAGCTGAAATTCAGCTGGAGAAGGTAGGGAGGGTTTCCTTGGCAGAAAGCAGACCTGCATGGCACAGCTGCTTGAGGAAAGCAACATCTGTGCATGGGGTCAGGTATTACAACCTGATAGCAAAGCCTATTAAGTGGCCATCTGTAGATGGTTTGTTTATTTACAAGCATTTCAATAGCACAGCTCATCATTACCTAATAAATGTTAACGAACTTGGCCATATTATGCTGCTGTAAGGGAGGCGGGTTTTCATTCCCTTTCCAGCCGACAAAAAGCTTTAACTCTGAATACTTCCACTTTTAGCGGCTAGACACTGGTTTGACTGGAAGTCTCCCTTTCTGACTAAGGACTAGCCTGGACCTAGAGGGGGATTTGGCTCAGGCTATCTTCTCTGTGGCACTGGCCAAATTGCACAGGATCCAACCTCCAAAGCACTTGGGCATTGGTCAGCACCACTGAGCTGGCTGCTGCCAAGCAGAGCTACAAGCCCTCGGCTAAGCCTGAGGACCACCTCCAGCCCCAGGCACAGTCAGTGCAAACACTGGAAGAACAATCAGCTCGAAATCATCTCAGGGGAATCAAGCCAGGCATCCAAAACAAGGAGCATGGACCTATATGATCTGATCTCACATCATGCAGAAAGACTGCAGTATAGTCCAGAAATTAGCTCAGCCTTTCAGCTTGCAGTGCAGTGCCACAGACAGAAAGTCAGAATAAAATTATAGGACAGGAAATTATTGTTGACCGGATCCGTCATTATTCTTTTACCATCTGTTACCTTTAGGTTAGTGTTTTCATAGCTTATACTGGTTTTCAGCATTGCATCCAATTTTTACTGACCAGAAGCTTAAAAAAAAAAAAAAGCCACTCTTGATCAGGAGTTCACCTTCAATTCCCAGGGAAGACTTCTGTCATGAAAAATGCTACGGAATAATTAATGAGCACTTGTAGCAAAGACCTCTGTTTAATCTCCCATCCATCAGGTGGCACCTTTGGCATTGCCATGACCCAGGCTTCCCACAACACCTGGCACTTATATAGTGCTTCGCCTTCTCTAGGCATTTAATTGGCATAATAGATTAAAGTTTATAGATTAGCTGACTCAGAAGGAGACCACCACATTCTAAGTTTCTGGTGTCCCCTTCTTTCAGGGCATAGTCTTTAGTTGGTGGATAAGAAGCAGCTAATTAACCTCTTAGTGCCCAATATTTTACAGGTTGCTGTGAACCAGCCAGGTCATAGGCAGTGGGCTAGGAATACCCCCCACAGATGTGCATTAAGGTTAGGAGAGTCCACATCTAATCCTCCTTTAGGTCATCATTACACATGAAACTGCATCACCTTCTACTTGCCGTGGGCAAAGAGTAGACCCCTGGGTTGGTACTGAGGTTCAGGTGGCATGTAATGCCTGACCATAGCCTTCAGCAGGCATCTCTGGTAGACTAAACACTACATGACACTGATCATCAGAGGCTTTATCTTGGTCATTTGGTGGGGTTTCAGAATAGACTCAGCCACTGAGCCTTCTAATGTATTTGTCAACGTTCATGCCCACTCATCCACCCACTATGCAGCACACATGTTCACACAGGTACTGTCCTTTACAGAATCAGGACTAATTCTCAGATTTACCTCATATGCAAGATTGGGTTATCTTCCCAGCAGAAACACCTTAGCCCAAGCTAAAGTTATGATTCATTTGGTGGTGTAGTGAATTAGGAGCCACCAAGTGACATTCACAAGAGTGCTAGAAAGGACACTCACTCACAACAGTCTCTTCTGACTGTTAAATAACCTCAGTAGTAAGCATCCTCCATTTCTACAAATAATATCAAAGAAACAGTGTCTAGCTGTATATTTTAACTTGCATTACTCAATATTTCCTTTCTACCAGATACCTTGTTCCTCTGGGACCACTTCTTCCCCCCCACCCCAGCTCAGGCCATCAGGCTGGAACACATCAAGAGGCTCCTGTGCTTGGTAGCAGACATGCTATGATCTTGGAGTCAAGTCCTTACTCCCTCCCATTTATTAAACAAATTCTCCCAGTAAACAATTATGGAAGTTTTCCAAAGCCCCAAACCACTGATATCAATGTGTCCCATGCCACTACACAGTCTGTCACTTGGAGCATCACCCACATTAAAGGCAGATGCATATAGGTACACGTGCACAGGCATCCCCAGGAAGCAAAGAAAAGCTGTTTTACATGTCTGGGCTTCTCTCTTTTCAGTAAAGCATGCCAGTGCCCTCACTCAGTCAATGAACACTGTTCTTAAAGGATAACTGTGAGCTTAAGAGAAGACTTAGCAAGCACAAATGCTGCCTGAAACGAAACACTTTTGGATAGAAATAATATTCTTCAACACCTTCTTTGGCTAGGATTTAATAAGTGAGAAATCAATGTTACAATCAAAGGTAATACTCATTTCCTAGAATAATCCTTTGATACAGCACTTGCTACTTCAGCTGATTAGAAGCATTGCTCAAATAACAGAAATTCCTGATCAGTAGCCCAGGAGTCCAAGGCAAGTTTTTTATTTTAACCTAAGGCAGTTATTTCCCTTCATCCTAAACATTTACAAGCAGAGAAACAATTGTAGGAATTCTTCTGTTGCCATCACCTTAAACGTGTTCTCCCAGCAGTGAATAAATAGTGGATGATTAAGCTTTTGATACTTAAACACCAATGAGTTTGGGATTAACAGCCAGACCTGTGCTCTTAAGGTTTGTTTTTTATTTTATTTTTCATATTTCAATAGGCAGGAGCAGAGAGGGAATCTCAGACTGCGAGACTCAGCGAGGGAGAGCAGGAAAGACCTCAGGCAATGGTGATGGGATGCCGCCAGTCCTAGGTGAGTTCTACAGGTGGGAAGTGTCTGTCTTCAAAAGACTCACTGTCAGACAAGATAGTTTCCAATAAAGAGATGAAACTGATGGGAGTTTTTTTTTTTCTCTCTGCATTTCTGCCTGCTTTTGGCAGAGTAGACCTGTGTGTGTGCAAAGGAGTTGTGACTTGACAAGCAAGTTGTAAAGCTTTCCCTTCTTATCAAGGCAGAGCAGCTGAGACAGCGTCTTCTATAGCTAGCTTTTTAATTGAAAGATTAGAAGTTCTCTTACGCAGCTTGCATGAGACACAGCATTTTAGAAGAGTCACCCAGAGTCCAGGTGTTTTGATGCTCTGCCAACTCCAGGGGTGGAATTGGTGGGGGTCACTAGTGGGGGTCACTAGTGTGGGGAGAGGACAAGCCGGCGTCTCTCACCACCAAGTCCATGTGTGCCAATAAAGAGTTCAATCAAGCACTCCATTACAATTATGTGCACTCCAAGTTCAGTGGTAGGGGGCTGTACAAATACCTCAGTAAGAGAAAGTTCTTCTAGAGACATATCCTCATCCTCCTTTCCCAGGTGGCTCATGCTTTCTGGTGCTGATGCAGCAGGACCGGCTTGCAAACGCACAGGGTGAGAGCACAGATGAAAGCAGCTCAGACCAAAGGCCAGGGCTAAATCTCTGGGGAGAAGATTTAAGGAGGCAGCCAGCTGCATCTACTGGTGAGAGCTGAAGCTACTGCCTGGGGAAGGGGATTGACTTGAATCAGGAGAGAGTGGAGAGGACAAGTTGGCAGAAGCATTAGAGGGCCTTTGATCATGCAATCCAAGCTCCAATTTAGGTCATCAAATTTCATTCATTTAACCTATCTTTGACTTCTATAATCTCCCAGGGACACAGTGAACACTCCAGCACTGCTGCTCAGTGGAAAAGATCCAGGAGACAGTTTTAACATTTCCCAGCAGAACAACAGAGGCAGAGGAGCTTCATCCTGCTACATCCCCCTCTCAGCTCAACTGCTCCTGCCATACAGCTGCCCCATGTCCTGGCAGGGGGCAGCTGGAAAACTCAGCTGGTAGTGGGATGCAGGGACATGCACTCAGTCCCATGTAAGTACAGCACGATGTCTTTTTATGTCATTCCAATGTCACAGAAAATATCCAGCCTTTCACAGGCTGATTTGCCAGGAATAATCTTCCATCACTTCAAAAATTGGGAATGCAAAAATCCAGGCCCTAAAATCCTGACATCTACGCTACACAGCAGAGAACAGAGGCGACCACCAACACACTGGAAAACAAAAACCAAAACTCCTTCACCAGAGATGGTCCCTGTCAAAATAAACAGATGCACATTTCCACTTATTGATTGCACTACCATACACAGCCCAAGACTTATTTCCAAACTCAAAGGGTTCATTATTAAGGAGAATTAAAAAAAGAAAATTAAGATAGTGTCACTAAGGGAGAACACCTTGTGTGAACATCCTCTGTTTCATATTTTAACATCTTGGGGAATAATACAAACCTGGCAGCTAAGGGATCCCTGGCACTCTTGCATGTGGAGACACAGTTACTTTAAATAAGGCAAACTTTGTTTTCTTCAACATAGTTGAAATGAAACTCCATTTAAATGGGAGGACATGGGGGTTTTTTTCAACTGATAATCTAGTTCTATTTTGTTTTAATAAGACTCTTAAAAAAAAAAAGAGAGAAAGAAATTCTTCTCCCTTTAAGCCTTGCAAAACTCATCCATCACCCATCTGTCCACCTTGCACCTCATTATTTATTATTCAAGACTCAACAAGCTAACATGCCAGTTAAGATTTTCCCTTAAGAAAGCTGGCATCTAGACAGACAGCAACTGCTATCAAAATGTTTCTTTTTGATTTCTCTGCCCTCCCTCACTCTATCCCTTGTGGTGGGAATAAATACAAAACCTTTAAAGTAAATAAAACACTTTTTAATGAACCAGCAAAAGCAAGAGAAAAAAAAACAAAACAGAACTTTAGTCAGACTTTATCAGTGCTCCATTAAATCACCCTCCTCATGGTCCCTTTCATCCTTCTGAGTTCTTATCCATAAGAGAAAATCTGGTCTTGGACCTATGCAGGCTTTTGGGTACAAGATGCATCTGCTGCCCAAACCACAGGTCCAAAGCATAACTACAGCCTTGATGCATCTTTTCCCTCTAATGAGATGACTGAATTTAGTAGATGCTGGAAAAGCAGCTCCCATAACCCAGAACCCTCCTCTCAGCTCTTTGCTGCAGCAGTGAAGCCCAAGGTGAAGCAGCTCTGCCAGGGCTGGGTCCATCCCAGCCGTGCACCAACACCACACTCCCCTGGGCACAGAAAGCCTGGAGGTCAGTGTGAACAGAGCCTCCATTCATCAGGATCTATCTGCAGGTGTCCTTAATGCTGAGAAGATATTCCCAAAACTGGTATTTGCTTTATGACTAGACTATGCTGGGAGCCTCCAGTCAGTTTGCCTCTGCAAATAGGTATTCCAACAAGAATCCACCCAGTTTGCATTACACTGCACACAACAGTGCTGCCCAGAGGCATCTGTCCCAGTCAGATCTCCATCATATCACGGGCCAGCCATGCAGCTCCTCCTGCAGCCAGCTGTCACAGTGTACAGGCTGCCGGCACGGACAGTGCTTGGCTTTCAGGTCAACAGACTCTGCCATGCATTTGAACTATATTCAAGAGTATCTAGCCCTGGATTTGAATTCTCATTGCTCAATGCACTAAAAATAAACACACAGCTTCAGATTTCACCACCTCCTCTATTTCAGAATTTGCAGAATAATTTAACAGTGAGCACCACTCCCAGCCTGAGGGTTATGAGCCCCACAAGGCAGCCCAACATGGAGCCATGCACTGCCCCACACTAAAACCTATGTCTTAAAAAAAAGAAAATAAAGCCACAGATATCTTTGAAAACAAGACCTTTTCCCCCACTCCCACTTCATGGCAAAGATGGAACAGGGTAAATACAAAGTGCCTTCCTCTCCACGATAACACCTTCCTATTTTTGTATCTTGCATCAAATAACATCCTCCTTTATAACACTCACAGCAAGAATATTTATCAGGAAAAACATAAGCCAGAAAAGGTGATTTTTTTTTTTTCTCTCTGTTATCTCAAAGTTTCCTGCCTGACAGAGTTTCACACATTGGCTGATCTTTCATGCAATACAAAAATATAATTTATGCAGGAATGTATCTGCAAGTGCACGTGTTAGGGGACTATCTTGTGCACGTGTACGGGCATGTATGGGGGCAAACAGCTTACATAGAGGCTGTGTGAATAGTTAGAGTTGATGAATACAGGGGAAAGCTCAGTTAGCTTTCTCAGACTGGTACTTCCCCAGTGCTGGGCTCACCGTGCTCAGGCAGAGAGCAGACAGTGTGGGAACTGCTCAGCTACACAACATAAATTGGGCTTTGGTACATGGGTTCACATAAGTGATGTGTGGTGTTTGCCACCCTCAGCTACAGCTGGGAAGCTTCACATACTACATAGTCTTGGCATCCCCAGGTCAGTTATGTTTATCTCTAGTGCCAAAATGGATTCAGACCCATGGCAAAATCTGTAAATGCAAATACATTTATCATCCATTCACCAGAAAGAGTATCACCAGTACGGGTGCCACTGCATCAACCAGAGGGAAAAAAAAAAAAAAACCACTCTGCTTTTTTTAGAAAAAACTGTATTGATGTTTTGTGGTTTTGTTTGGTTTGGGTTTGTTTGGGGTTTTTTTTTGTTTTGTTTTGTTTTTGTTTGGGTTTTTTTTAAATACCCATTCCTCCCCCTCAAAAATGTTTCATTTTTTGTATTCCAGTAACTTATACTAGTAATCTAATGTCTTCATTCCCAAAATTCATTATGATCATTAAGGTTTAAAGCCCACTCAGCAGTAAACCAAGACAAGGAATAAATGATTCCTTGTTGGTTGTGCTGCAAGGGGGAGAAGCCCTTAACACCCACAGGGGCATCATACCTGCTGGTGCACGCACAGCTGTATCAGGTCTTGGTAACAGAGAGCTGCATCTTCTTCAGCCTCCCTGACTGAAGCATCCTGTCACTTATCATATCAAGTTACTGAAAATGCTAAAAAAGGTGTCATACAAACAGTGCTCAGCTTCATACCCACAGCCTAAAGCACAATGTTCTGGTAGGGAAATGGTCTTTTCAAATATCTTGTCTCTAGAAACAGCAACTTAGTCTAAAATGTCAGTTATTTCATAAAAATAAAATAGCAAGATTTGCAGTTCTCCATGTTGTTTTTATGACTCTGTTTTACTCTTTTAGCTGCTTACTCATTTGCACTTACCTTTTAGTCTGATCATGTAAAAGGCTTTGGGACAAGTACAGAGGAAGAATAAAAACATAATGGTTTCTCCCTGCTTGAGGGCATAACTCTAATTAAAAAGAACATTCTTGCTTTTAGCACCCAGACTTCTCTCTCCAAAATCTGAACTTTGACATTTTCAAGCTGAGATTTAAAACAAGAAAATAATTCTCAGTGCCATGATGAAAGACTGCCTGCATCATACAATGGAAAAGGGGAGGAATGAGGGAGAAAGAGGTTCAAGGCCAATAGACTTATCAGGGAATTTGAGTTAGGAATCTGCAGATTTGTTCACCAGCAAGACCCCCCGCTCCCACTTAGACATCAGCACTGCTGTAGCATGTGCACTAATACACTTGCACTGAACAGAGTAGACACACTTACATGTTGATCTGATGCAGTCTGCCACGCACCAACACACATTATACTCTGGTTGAGTCCATACTGCTGCATGGGAGTGAAGGGGCTTGAGGTCAAACCCACTGTCTGGCAGTGGCACCAGACACCCATCCATCTGCCATGATGCTCAGCCTGGTTTCGCTACCCAGCAGATCACTGAGTGATAGGTGTGAACTCCTCTACAGGTGATGTAGACATCTCTGATCCCATCCCACGTGGCCACACTTAACAAGCACAAAGCAATCAGCACTACACATGAACCCGCTGATCATGGCCACACCTGCACACACTTCTACTTGCAAACAAAAGCAACACCCCAAGTGAGTTTTACCTGCCAACATACCCTGGTGGCATTAACACCGGTCAGTCTGTACACCCAGAGATATCTCCTGGTTCACTTCAGAAAGCCCCCCCCTGAGTAAAAGCAGATAGAGACCCAACAGCTAAATCCCTGGGGATATAATACCCAGGGACAGGGCATTCTTTATGAAGTGTCTTGTTCTTACTCCATCTCCAGAGACAGCTACTCATCCCAAACTTAAACCACCAGCTATCTCTAACACATAAATTTACATAAGCAAGTTGGCATATAGATACATAAATATATATACCCATACATATATATATACACACACAAGAATCTCCCAGAACTTCAGTGCAGGCTGTCCCAGTGTTACTCCAGGAATCAGGTATTTCACAGTGCTCCCAAATACAGTAAGACTTCCCAAAATTATTTCCATTAGGCTTAGCTGCTCCTCCCATCTCTAACAACAGCAACTTAAGGCCAGAGCTGCTCTCTGTAAAACCTCTCCTAGGTACCCTTAGCTATATAAGGCAACAGAGCACCTTTGCAGAGAAAAATCAGAGAAAAATGTTTGTAGCCAAGGTCTTCTTCCACCACACATAGTGGAGGACAACCCTTATTACTGTGGAAAGAGATTACTTTAGGAATCAGATGTGACTGTTACTTAGCAAGAGTCCTACACCACCATTCCACAAGTCACTATAGATAAACCCCCCACACACATACCTGCAGAGACAAGCACAGTTAAAACACCATTTCTGCAAACAGAAGACTTTGCAGAATCCCCAGGGTCCATATCAAACCACTGGAGTCAGGGCTCCTTGCTTGCAGAGGGGTTTCAGAGGTGTCTGTGGTTACAGGGTGAAGTCCCGTGTTAGCAGCTCCTAGCCAACAAATAGTCAAATTTTCCTCTTAACAAACCGTACAACTTAACACTTAGAAAGTCCATGCAGATGACACTGCATTTCAACTGCAACTCTATCTCCCACACCCCAGCTAAAGCCTTTTTCCTGTTTCAGCCCTACTTGAGGGACCCAGCCTTCAAGTACGCTTTTAAGTCATGGAGTAAATTGGCAGAGCAAAATGAAATCAGTAACACATGCTGCTAAGGGGTCACAGGTGTGGTAAACTAACACCTTATTTCCTGCATATTTCTTGCTTATAGCCCACTTTACTCTTGTGATATATCAACTATACATTTTTAATTTAAAAAAAAAAATGTACATTCTATAATTAGCTTCTTATAATCAGCTAAAAAGCATTCATTCTTGGAATAGGAGCGGGAAAAATAAGAAAAGCTATAGAATCAGAACCTCAGAAGGCAAAAATCAATAGACACAAGATCAAGAGATAAATAAATGAAGATTTTCAGGTTTGGAATCAGGAGTCATTGAAAACAACAATTTGGAAAAGTGCATTACAATTCAAAAATTAGTAGCAATATAAAATTAACACATACTACTCTGTTTTAACTTCAACAAATTACACACCATAGTCCATTTCTTCTTGTAATGGGAGTATTCAATTGCTATCATCTCCAACCAATATTAGTATTAATTTTATTTTAAACATCAGTGTAGAGGAAACATTTACTAACAGCAAATCAAAAAACATGGATTGCCATGTTGAAAATCAGTTCATCAGCTAATGTGAACAAATGACTAAATTATTTCAATGGTTCACACCCAGCACATATTCCTTTCCAATCCATGTGTAGCTGTGCCTCATTGTAGTAGTTCAACTTGGCTGACAGCCAAACACCACACAGCTGCTCACTCATTCCCCCGTTTCCCCCACATCCAGGGAATAGGAGAGAGAATTGGAGGGGTAAAGGTAAGGAGACTTGTAGGTTGAGAGAAGAACAATTTAATAATTGGACTAAAATAAACTTAAAATAATAATGATTATAACAATGATAATGATAATATATATCTATGAGTGATGCACAGTACAATTACTCACTACCCATCGATAGCAAACCCAGAGGAGCAAAAAGAAAGCCCAAAACTGAAACTACAATCCCGGATGAGCAAGAGCCCCTCTTCTCTGCCAGCTCGTCTTTATATTCTGAACATGACGCTATATGATATGGAATAATCCATTGGCATACCCAAATGCCAGTCTGGGTCTGCTGATTTACTGTGACCCCTTCCCCCCCACCAGTTTCTTCTGTGTCTGCAGACTAGCAGAACATAGGGAGTTGGGAAGTCCTTGAGGTTCTTTTCACCCAGCAACAACCACAGATATCAGTATATTATCAACATTCTTCTCATACCAAATCCCATGCTGAAACCAAAACACAGAGCTATTCTAGCTACTAAGAAGAGAGTTAACTCTATCCCAGCCAAAACCAGGACACTAATGTGACAGAGTGTAGTGTTTTACAAGTGAAAAATATGCACACCAGTGGGACAGGCTACCACTGCCCCTGTAGGAAGGGAGATCCTCCCTAACTCAGCATTAACCTGACTGGCAGAAGCACTGAGCTGGCAATGCAGAGAGTTAATGAGCAGCTATCAGAACAGCATGTGTTGCCCATAGAAACATTTGTACAAGGAGCATCCTTGTGATAGGACATACTGGAGGACTCAGAAGCAGCTGGAGGATAATTTATTTTTTATTTGGAGTCCTCATCCTGTACAACAACTTTAACTAGCTTCTGGATGATTGACCAGCTTCATCCATCAGATGCTTCAAAGAAAAACAAACTCACTCTGGAATTGTTACTACAGGCAGATTTTTTTTTTCTCTTTTGTTTGCCTACAGGAGAGGAAATACTTTTCTTCAGTCTTCATTTGTAACAGCAAAAATGTATGCACACATGGATGTTTGCAAAGGAAAGGTCAGCAGGTGGAAAAAAAAAAGCACCAGACCTGGCCAACTTAGAAACCTTTAAAAGAACTGGACATGGACAAAAGAAATTTGCCCAGCAGCCCTCCAGAGCTACAAC